>NC_083278.1:23874585-24139585 GCF_963506605.1 Zootoca vivipara | reverse complement strand
CCAGCCGGTAATGCGGAATCAGTTCAAGCATCAATTCTGCTAGACTGTGTTTTAAATGAGACCTAGCCTCATTTAAACCATTGAATGGATCCTTATCTTGGTACTAATTCATGGCAACATGATGAAATATCATTCTAAGATACAGTGAAAAGTGGCTGAATATGAAATTGCAAGCACTCTTGAATTATCAGGTGTCGGCATATGCGTTCACATTTCCTGCATTTTGGAGGGGTGTGTGTGTGTCCTGGTGTGTGTGTGTGTGTGTGTGTGTGTGTGTGTGTGTGTGTGAGAGAGAGAGAGAGAGAGAGAGAGAGAGAGAGAGAGAGTCATATGTCTCCTTTTTGAGGTTGCATATTCCCCCCATAAATATTGTTAAATATTTGAAGCTGCAATTACAGTTTCCAAGTATAGTTTCCAAGCAGCATATACAGTGCAATGCATGTGCAACTTTATCTCCTTTTCGCATTAAAGAGCTAGAAATCCTTTTGAGCTGAGGAGAAAGGCTGAGCCATGCTCCCATAGCACACTGTTTTGGATTGGAAATTTACAGTGCATATTGTTACAGTACATTCTCTGCATTCACCTTAATGGAGCAGTGCTTCACTAATTCATGGGAAACAATCATGTGTGGAGCACGCTTGGTGCTGCACTGTATAGCTTGGGAACCACAATTGTCTCCCTTGCTTTCTCTTCATATTTTCCATTTCCCCCTGCTTTTTATCCATCTCTTCGCTGGTCAGTTGATGATTCTCTCTAATATTATCTTTCCCAAACCACTTTTGCACTTTCTTTTCCCCATCACCCCTTGCCCCAATCCCTTACTTTTAGCATGTCCCTCTACTGACAATTTCAGTTACCCTTTCTTCTCTGTCATTGCCTTTTGCCACCATACTGGTTTGTCTTTTGCTCCTCATTCCCTGGATTCCTTGCTGATCCTTGTATGCTTCCCCATTCCCTTCGGTTTGTCAATTCCCTGTTACCCTTTTGCCACATAAAGTAAAACAACAGTACCTGCTTTTCTGTCCTGCCTTGAAGGTTATGGGTTTAAAACCAATACAAAAAAATCTCAGTATCAGTGTATGTTGGTCAAGTTGAAATTTTCTATTGAAGAACTGCTTTGCGCTTCAAACATCACACTGGTATTCTACTAGTGTCTTTAGTATTCTACTAGTGTCTGTAGTGGTCACACACAAGGCTGTGTACACACTCCCATTTACTCTGCATCCCATCCCTGGTTTGAGAAACTGTGAATGGAAGTAGTACTGCATTTTGATGCATTTTCCTCCAAAGCAGCTTCAATCTGATTCAAAAACAAAAGAAACATGTAAACATACTTGCCCACTCTCCACTCCTTGATGTGAATAGTGGTCCACTTGGAAACACATTGAATGGTACTGTAGGTGATGTGCAACTGTCATCTGAAATGCAGAGGATGGTGGAGGGGTGGGGAACAACCTTGCTGAGTTTTGAGACAGTTGTGTGTACACAGCCAAAGTGTAAATATAAAACATGTTGTAGTCATGAATAGCTTGTGGAAAGATTTATAGTTCATGGATGGAAGCACCTCTGCTCCTATTCTGGTGCAGCAGGTTATCTTTGCTCATTGCCTCAACACTTCTGAGCCATTAGGCTTGAACCCAAGCAGAAGTGTTGTGGCCTCCTAGGAGCAGGTCTCCATCCCTATTTTTACAGTCTAAAGCTGGAAATAAAACTGTATGCTTATCATACCTGTGGTTGTTTTTATCTCAGTGGATCTGACTAATTTGGCCTTACTGTCACGGTGGTGTAATGCAAAGTTCCAAATTGTGTTCTTTTATATTGGCATTGTTTGTTGTTTATTTATTTATTATGTTTGCTGCTTTGGGAGGATATTTTCCTGAAAAGTGGGATAAAATAAATAAATGTCCTTCTATATTTCTTCAGTAAGAAATATTGACCATCCAAATAGTGAGCTTTCATTTATTTTCAAGATGCTCAAGCAGGGTGTGTGTGTGTGTGTGTGTGTGTGTGTATGTGTGTTTCCCAGGCATGGTATTGGACTATAACTTCCATCGTTCCTGGTCATTGATAATGCTAGGCCTATAGGAATTGAAATCCAACAACATCTGGAGTGCCACAGGTTCCCCATCCTTCTTTTATGAGCATAACACAGTTTGCAATTGCAAAATTTGAGAGAGGTGCCTTTCATGGGGTAGGTTAGATGAGTAACCTTCAGAAGATCTAGGCTTCTCCCCTAGTGTGCCGTTTGCGAATTTCCAGCATACTTGGTTTCCTTCTGTTCATGCAGCAGTAAAATGCAAGCTACTGATAGAATGCACATGAACAGGCTTCAGAGTAGCATGAGTAAAAATCCCTGTTGCCCTATGGAAGTTGATTGCATGCTGGAAACAGTTAGCATCAAATATCCCTGTGTATCCCTAAATATATCAAAATTGCTTCACAATCTGGATTGAAAGCCCGCATCAAAACATTTTATGTGCATTTGAATCTCTTGATAACATAGGGATGTGTTCTTTATAAATGTCTACACCAAGAGCGTTCCTGTGCTTTTTATCCATTGTTTGTGTTGAAAGTATATTGTATGCATGCTCATTAAGCATGGTTTAGGAGTGATCCTTTGGTGTTTTGTCCATTGTAAATTAAAAGCTTTATTTCTCATATTCTATGGGAGATTTTCTTCTACATCCATTTTTTAACAGATGTTTGGGATTCAGGAATACAGAAAAACAGAAAGATGTTGGTGGAACTCAAAGGACCTTTCTCAGAGCTGTATAGATATGGGGAGGGCGAAGAGAAGAGCGCGCGCGACAGAGTGCTTTCATCAACTTTCCATTTAGTTCTCAAGTTCTTCTTGCAACAGAATTTCCCCAATACTGCAAGGTCCCTGTGAAGTTGTTTATGACTTTCTGTCAGCCAAGCACAACTAGCCAATCTTCCTTCTGCCAGTCCTACCCTCTATAACTTTGCAGTGTTGTTTTGGTTGTACTCAGTACCTGGGCAATCAAATGTGCTGATATATCATCAATGAGTTCTGAGCTGCCACCAGGCCAAACTTTGAGATGAATGAGTGAAGCTGTGAGGAGATATTCCTTAGTCAGGCAGAACAAATAACCAGTTGCAAATCTTCCCCCCACTTGCATCTTGCTACACTGTACAATCCTCTCACCTTACAGGATATGTGAATGCTGGAAAAAAAGGTAGAATCTGTTCTCACTAGACAGAGAAAACTGGAAGCGCAGGAGGGTGGGGAGCAAAGTTTTGTTAGTGTTCCCAAGTTCTTCTCTTTTTCCACATTCCAAATGTGAGAATTTATTGTGCCTCTTTATATTGAATGTGAGGGAGGTAAAACTAAAAACTAAAATAAAAGAAGGATGTGCCACTTAAGGGATTGTGATGGCAATGCTAGAAATGTTGCAACAATCTACAACGTTCAGTTTCTCATTTTGATGTTGTGGTAGACAAGTATCCTGGGTCTTTATTGGGCCCCGTTCTGTCCAATTTAATTTCCATCAGTGAAAATAATTATCTGTATGTGCAGACTTTTGCACATGCTGGTTAGATTAAAAAAATACCAGCAGCCCATATTTTTACACATGCTGATCAAAGTAGAATGTTAGAAGTGGTTAAATATACATCTTTTGCTAATTCAGAAAACAGTATGCAAAAGCTGTGAGCCGAAGGAGTGCAACTGAACCCCACTCCCTGCCCCTTTACAGGATTTTTAAAGAAGTTCCTGCAGTACAGAGTGACATTCAAAAGGAGTTTGAAACTCCTTGCCAGTTTCATTTCTGCAATGAAGAGATTTTTTTTCTTAAAAAAAATTTGCACACCCTACTGGGTTGGGGGAAAACTTGTCAGTTTCACCACTGGGCTGCAGCAGAGATGCTTCTCCCAGCTCACTGTACAGGTGGAGAGAAAGCCTGCAAGTTTAGCTGTTGCTGTTTGTGGACTTTGTACAGTGAGGAGGTATCACACAATTAGTGCTGGACGTGCACATCATAGTGTGAGCAACCTGTAAAATTGCAGATATATAACGCTAACCTGCATGTTCGAAACTTCCATTGCAACATTGATTGGGTTGGGGGTAATTGCCGGTGCAGAGGTTCAGAAAAAGAAGAATATTTGAGATACTCTGCAGACTTTCTGTGGACACCTGAGAACCTGGGGAGAAACTCCCAGCAGAAGAAAACGCAAGACATATAGGACTGTTGCCCCACCCAGATACACACCAGCGGAGTGTATCTCATTTGGGTAGAAGCATACCACTATTTCATAAGAATGGCCTATTTCTTATATATAACACAGGATTATAGTATAGTGGAGTATGGAAATAAATAAATGAGTCCCACCAAGATTGTGTGGTCTGTTGTTCCCATGCAATATGAAGTTTCTCAGTCCTCATGCCTGTGTTAGCAGATTAGTGTGGTTGCACCCTTTTTATAGCTGGGTTCTGGTAACTTTAAAGGAAAAGAGTCATGTAATCCCGTCAGGGAATCCCGTAGTGGGTGAAGCATAAAAATTATACAGGCTATACATTTAAATAAAAACAATCAACCTTGAGTATTCTTTTTCTTTTCTTTTTTATGGAAAAGGTTCTTGCCTGGATTAATTCTTCTCGTTACAGAATCCCTCCTCTATGGCTTATCGATGTTGCCTTTTACATAAATTGAGATGTACCTTAACCACAAAAATAGATTTATTTATAGTTACAACTGGAACCCAACATGTATGGCAACTGAAATGTATAGCAGAGTTGAAGCATGCCTCTTCAGGTTTGAAAGATACTACATTTTCTCCTTAAAAGTACACCAAGTTCATGAAAGTCATTTTCATATGGCCTCCTAGGAGGGGACCAGTGCTAGTTTTCTATAAAAAGAGGTGCCGGAACTCACCATGAACACCTCCCTTGTTCTCTTATAATGGCAATGGTGCTGTAAGGGGGAGGGCTTATAGAGAACGCCCCCCCCCATCAGATTGAGCTCTTCGCAGAGCAGCAAGTCCAGTAGCGGATCGGATTACAGGAATCAGGAAGTAGAGAGGGAGGTGAGAGGCTCTGACAGCATGCGAGAGCCTCAACACCGAGTAGAGAAGGAAGCAGCTGGGAAGGAAATGATGGGATTGGCCACTGGAGAGCAGTCAGAAGGACGGCCCTCCCCCCCCCCCCGACACCTGAATTGAGGCACACGGCACCCCGTAGGGTGAGAAGGAGGCGCTTTGGGGTTCCCAAGCTGTTATGTTGGGCGCAAAACAGGAAGAAGCCATTGCAAGGTTCTGACTCAGACTAAGCAGATATGTTTTCCAGACTCTTTGCACTGTAAATAATATGCACAATAAAAACACCTTAAAGACAAGAAGGTGTGGAGCGTCATTACTCAAGAGTAGCCACAAGAACCTCTGACAGGTGCCGGAACTGAGTTCCCATGAGTTCCGTCTGAAAAATAAAAGCCCTGGAAGTGACCCCTTCACTCTTTAGTTAGGAAGATAAGAAGAGTTATTGGGGAACTGTTAAGGGACCTTGACTCTGCTGGGAGTAAAGGATTACAGATCCTCATCCCAACAGTGTTTCCCCAATCACACAGAGATCAACCAGGATGGTTCTGGCAAAGCAGATTGAAAAGCAACCTGAAAGTATTGTTATGGTTTTCTATAGCAGTGAAATTTGATAAATTAATTTTGTGCTCCTGGAGAGAGAGAAAAAAAAACCTGAAATTACTTATGGTTTGAACTATGACAATATTTGTTGTGTGGTTGGTTTTTGAACTGGCAGAGCAATCAGCTAGCTCAAACATCAGAGCTAGCAGAACAGACAGTGATTTACCATCAGTTAAATGCACATACCGTATATAAAGCATCATACTAACTTTTTGCTCACAAATGCAAATCTTATGTGAATGGAAATATGAAATATACATTGGTTCTTTAATCTGTATGTTGGAAATGGTAGCACATTTCATCACAATAATAATTAAGTCACCCTGCAAGTGAAAAATAACTATAAAAAACAATCCCCACTGGCCATTGAATATGAACGACATGTTTAAAGAGAGAGATGTTAGGTATACATGTAACCAATGTGCTAAGTGACATGAATACTTCACTTGAAATTATCATGCATTTTACATTTCTTTCCCTTCAGGAGAAACACATGACCTTTATTAACATTAAGTTTGCAATTCTTTATAACTGGGAGTAAGCCTCGTTGATTAGCCATATATAGGATTGCACATTAAGAGAATCCCCTCCCCGCTGTTTTATGGGAAATAACAGGGTGACAGAAGTCAAAATAGGAAATGCCAATACAAGGTGTTTTTTTAAACAAACATATCTTATTGGTACATAATCATTAGACCAAGAGGGCCTATAGAACTAGATGTTGGAAAAGGTGACAGCCGATTTGTTTGGGAGCCAAGGTGTTCAGCTTCCAAGTTATGACTGTATTGTTTTTGAACTTTCAAAGAAGTAAGGAATGGGCTGTCATAATAGTTCACTTCAGCCAATTGACTGCTGCCCTTCACTTTTGATGCTGAAGTTTATGTTATATTTTGTATCCCACTTTGACCTTTTTGAGAAATCGATTAAGTACTTTATCCTCACATGCAATTTCATTCAGACTTTTGGAACAAATACATTGATATTTTGGAAAATACATCGGTAGGCATAGATACCAGCTAAACACGACCAATGTCTTAGTTTTGTGAGAACCTATATTAACAATAGTTTCATGTCTAGATGGATGACACGTTCTTAGTTCCCTGGAGATCTGTTAGGCATTTACAATAGTTATTTTAATATGAAAATCAGGGAATAAACCTCTTAAAATGAAGGGTTTTATTTTATTTTAGATTCTTTATTGAAAAATAAAAAGTACATAATTACAAGTGCACAGAGTAAGATAAGACACAAAAAGAAGGAAATAGTACCCTTGTAGAAAACAAAACAGAACAGCAACAACAAACAAAAATGATATTGTATACAATTTCTATTTATTTTATAAAGACCGAATTAGGTTAAAGTTTGGTTAACCACAATAACAGCTCCCCCCCGGCCCCGGCAATCTTAAAATGAATGATGATGTGTTTCATTTGTAAATACATTCCAGCCACTTGAATCTATGGCCCTCTTCTGCTCGGAAACTTTTCTGCGCCAGAACTAGGCAAATATTTTGTCCTAATTTAAAGGGAGGAGGTGTTCTGAAAACACACAGTACATGTTTATGCCTGAGCGGGAGCAATGGAGAGAAAAGTCATATGTTAAATTTTGCTGCAGAAGTCAAAGTTGAGTTGTCTGCTTTCCTCAAGTTGTCAGTGGTAATGAATAATGCATGTCATTGGGGGTTGCCTTCCACTGCTATGGTTACAGTCGCTAGCCTTGGTGCTGAAGCAGAGGAACCACAGTAAAGGAAATTAATTCACAGTGTAAACTTAACAGTTAATCAGAAGTTTTTCCATGATAAACATGCATTTATTGTGTAAACAAGTTTACAGAAATGAAGGGCATCCAAACAGTTTCACAGAATTTCTGTAGCATATTTACTGTGGCACACATATAACTTCATAAATTTATAATTGAAGTTGTGTGAAGTACCTTTGTTTTCAGCATGCCAATCAAAAGCACCAATATGGAACCAGTTCTGGCATAACTGAGGTCGGGGAGAGTTTTGCCGGAGGAAAGTAAAGGGTCAGCATTTGCTGAAAAGCTCCTGAGATGTGGTAAATCTGGTTGCTGTTAAACTAATATGCAACAATTAATAAGATTCGCTATTAATCCTGTAGACTGAAAATCTATAACCTATTTCATTCTGCTGGTTTGCTTTCACAAAACATACCTCCTTTGCAATAATGCTTTGGTTCCATTATTGCAACCGAAAAGACTCTTCCATGTGAACCGCAGATGGTGTAGATGAGGCAAAAACTTAAAGAACAGTTTTGCCACCAAACGTTCCATTAATAGCGTCTTTTAATTTATGAAGACAGAGTTTGTACATACGTGCTCATGTCTGTTTATATAGCAGCCTTAGAAATCTGTTAAATCATACTTGTTACTGTATTCTTATATGCTTAGTATTTTTATAGTCTTGTGATAACCTTAAATGCAAGCTGTTGAACAGGGGAACTGTTTTCATCTTCATTCCCAATTCGTACACTCTTAGATGTGAGAGGTAATATATAAGAAGCCTAGTATAGTTTCTTTTAGAAGATTTATGGTGATGCTGAATTAGCTGATCATAAACAACCTGGTGAACCCCTAAGGGTCCCTTCATTTTCCACTGCAGCCGCATTAACGCGTCTTCTCTTATTGGTGCAATATACCATGTTTTAATTAGTACTGTATCTTTGAATTCAGAGCTGTACACTAGAAACAAAACCTTTAAAGGATAACCTGTTTCGGGTTTCCCAAACCCTTTTCACAGGTGCTTGGGATTGTTAATGCTACTGTGTGCTCTGAAATTTTCAGCAGAATTTCATTAGAACCTGCCTTTAGAAATAAAGAAAAAAAAGTTAATATTGTAGGCATTAGTCCCAGTCCCAGTGTAATAGCATCAAATTTTATATCATACCTATTTAAAAAGTGCATTTTATATTCAGCGGAAGTTTGCAGGGGAATCCTTGGTAAAGAAGCTTAGGAATGGATAGAAAGCTTACCAGAAAGATATTTTGCTGGCCTTCCCCTGGAAGGGGCAGCTATAGGAAAATATGGAGGGTGATTCTGTAGTGAAGGGAGTCTGGCCTTTTTACTGTCCACAATAATCTTGCATCTTACAAAGGTTCCATGTTAAGGTGGACCAAGATGGTTTCCCTGGAAGTATGAAGATTAGACTGCTGTTATTGGGGCCAAGTGAGGCCCTTCGTTACTCCTAGAATTGAACAAGCTACTAATAAGTATTGTGATGCGGGTGGCGCTGCAGTCTAAACTGCAGAGCCTAGGGCTTGCCGATCAGAAGGTCAGTGGTTCGAATCCCTGTGACAGGGTGAGCTCCCGTTGCTCGGTCCCTGCTCCTGCCAACCTAGCAGTTCGAAAGCATGTCAAAGTACAAGTAGATAAATAGGTACCGCTCCGGCGGAAACGTAAATGGAGTTTCTGTGCGCTGCTCTGGTTCACCAGAAGCGGCTTAGTCATGCTGGCCACATGACCCGGAAGCTGTATGCTGGCTCCTTCAGCCAGTAAAGTGAGATGAGCACCGCAACCCCAGAGTCATTCGTGACGGCACCTAGTGTTTAGGGGTCCCTTTACCTTTACTAATAAGTATGAAAAATGCTGTTATAAAATGCACATCATTTCAGAGCTGAACATAGCTGCATATTGCTGTAAGAGACATTCTCACAACAGCATATCTCTCTCTCTCTCTCTCTCTCTCTCTCTCTCTCTCTGTGTGTGTGTGTGTGTGTGAGAGAGAGAGAGAGAGAGAGAGAGAGAGAGAGAGATTTCACATATTTTGGAGGTAAGATCCTAACTACTGTAGGATCAGCATTCTTCAACCTATGCTTAGCACATGCATAAGCAAGCCAAATTAGTAATAGTTAATAACAGTGAGAACTTCTGATGAACCTTTCTGTTATTGTATTTCAGTATTTTAATTCATATGTATCCCCCACCTGCCCCAGTTATATGCCACCCAAGAGCAAAAGTTTTCTAGTTAATCTGGTAAGTGAAAAAGAAAACACACCTACATTGTAGAAATATAAGAATGTGTGAAAATAAAATCCAAAAATGAATAAAACCTGGAGCAAAATAATAACACCCATACAACAGTTCCAGAAAGTACTAAATTATTTAATAGTTGGAAAATAAGAAAGGGTTTTTGGCTGGTGGTGAAAAAGGAGTAAACATATACATGTAATACGTGCAATAAAGCCAAACTTATTTGTACAAGACAAATGCATATGAAGAGAGTCTTGAAACTAAGCAGATCTGTACAGCTCAGTTGCCACAGATAATTCCAGCTCATGAAATCTTTTTTGTTTACATGAGCCGTCCAGATCTGCCAGAGCCTCCAAAATCTCTTAAATATACGGTACCTCTCTGAGGTTCTGGAAGTATAGTCCCGGCAAAGACGTGTGTTTTCCTGCATGCAGAAAAAGTGCTATAGGGTTCAGATGTGTACAGCAAAAAGCTTTTATCTTCATTTGAAAGGTGGAATTCATCATTTCTGTACTGTGATGCTACTTGCAGCTGCCTCTCTTTGTAAATCCAAAAGGGTAATCTTGAAAGTTTAAGTTCCTTTTTAACTTGGCCTACATTCCACACAACTCCCCTGACCTGACATTGACAAGGTTTTCTGAGGCAGGCATGTCAGGCATATGTTGTTCACTGAAACCTGCTGGTGTGCATGGTGGGCCAGCATCTTCGTTTCTTTTCCAAATTTCCCTCCAGTGTGAACATAAATTTGTGTCAGTGAACATCAGTTGCATCATAATTTTTGAGTTCAAGATTTTAAGTTTATATTTGCTATAGGTGACTCTCTTGTAGAAAGGCAGAAAAATAGCCTTAGCTTGCCATTCAATGTATATATCTACTTGGCAGAAGGTTTTATTGAAATCAACAGGACTGTGGTGCCAGAACATCAGCCTATTCAGACTTAAGTGCTGGGGAAAGCTTGAATAATGGAACAGATATATAAATCTATCCCAGTATGTTGTTTGCAGACGTTGCATCTATAAATGTGGCTTTTCTAAGGATAAAATAAGAAGGTATTGAGGTCTGTTCATGGATGACTGTTTTTGACTACATGTTAGGGCATAGCACAAGTAAAAAATAATCCAAAGGTGTTCTTCAGCTTGTAGAAGACACAGCTTGAACACTTCAGTAGACGCTACCTGCTATAGTTGGAAATGAATTCTCTTACTAGTATAAGCATTTAGTGGTAGCAGCTATCTCCAAAACACTTGTGGTTCTTTGGACCCGGCTTGCATACTAATTTATGATAAAATAACATTCATTTTAGTTTTTTATTCTGTTACAGAGGAATTTATTTTTATTTATTTTATCTTTTAGAAAATGAATTTGAAGGAAAATTGGTGAATCCAACCCAGTGGATTTGGTAGACTTGGAGAACAGAGTCTGGACCAAAGAACAATTATCCTGCTAAACGATTTCAGGTACAATTAACCCATATATTATTGAGATTGTTGGCCCATTTCCTGATATGCTTTTCCCATGCTTGCTTTTGCCAACCACATTATATTATCTGTTTGGTGTCTGGCAATTTCTAAGATACGGTTAAGTTGCATTGTGTTGCATGTGCTTTTAAAATGGCAATTCATGCTTTAAAAAGTCCATGCACTACCAAATTAGAGAATGCATTTATTGTTCTCAGCATTACCTAGATACAAAATGCCATATGCCTATGATCTAATCATCCAAACATATATTCAGATTTAGAGATTTATTTCAAAATGTGAGTAATAGCAGCAGAAGAAAATCACTGTGGAAATAAACCCGGCTGTCTTTCTCTATATACTCAGCAGTAGTGAAATTTCGTATTACCTCCTCTTTAAGGGAAATCCCAGGCTATAGACAGATCTGCAATTTTCATGAGGTGTCAGGAGAACAAATCACTCAACAACCTAAATATAGAAATGTGTGAAGATAACACACAAATGAACTTGGAAGATTGTGTTTATGGTACATATTTATATTTTTCCTGGGAGCTCCCCAGGCTTAAAAAAATAATAACTCATGTAGTCTGCCCCACTCAGTTTTTACATCTTTGGGCTTGTGAGGAGTTTTCTCACCCTCATGGTATTTATGTTGATTTTGTTTGTATAGTTTTCTTTTGTATCTTTATATTTGTTTATTGCAAACCATCCACAGAATGTCACATTTTGGGACAGCAAATAGATATTGTGTAATAGACTATATAAAACTTGGATTTTGGCCCATGGAAATAGTTTCAGCCCTGGAAATCAAGCTTCATGGAGTTACAGGGACCCTACAGAACAGGGTGGACGGTAGCATGGCGGGCTCCAATAAGAGATGCCTAGATCAAAAGCTCCTCCATGAGCACACATGCACCAGTTGAATTTCTTAATTATTAATTAAGCATCTTAATTAAACACATGCATCTTAATTATTCCATCTATCCTTGTATGTATTAATTAGAGGATGTAGCACCAACAAAGAAAATGCAAGTTTTTTTAAATCAAAAAGACGAGAGCAATTTTTAAAAAGCAAATAGAATGACATTGCTATTCCTTCTGTTTTTATCATTGCAGTTTCACATCTGAAATGCAATCCACAAAAGATGCTGTTTTAATAATAACAAACAAACAAACAAACAAACAAACAGAATCTAAGTACTACCTGAGCTTTACCTAATTCTCACCCCCACTACTGGATCCCATGTACATTGCGATACATTGCGCAGATAGACTGCCCACTCAAATACATGGATCTTTTGAAATGTATCTTTAGTTATCTGCACTGACCATAACATTTGGTTTGGACCCCAATTCAGTGCTTCAGAGAATGCTCAACACTGGTCCAAGCTGCTTCATTTCATACGTGGTAAGCTCAAGAGGCCTTTACTATTTTCTTTCTAGTAGATACTTGTCTTCAGTGTCTTTTAAATATCTGGAGCACTTAATTGCTTCAGAGGTGCCTGCTTTCACTTGTGCTGCTTTGTGCGGGTCCCACTTTGCCTCTGAAAAGCCCCAGGTTCCCCCATAGCATCCTGCTTCAGCTCAGGATTCAGAATTTGCCTGAATCCAATAAAGCCCCCTACAGACTTTGCTATGCATTCAGAGCTTGCTATGTTCGTGTGGGTCATGGAACTTGGTGTATATGAAAGCTCCTATGACAGCTTGGAACTCTTAATTCATAAGCAATAAATTTTCTTTGTTTTGTATACCAAAGGGAACTAATACTACCCACTGTTCCTTTAGAAACTATTCAGGTTCTGTAATCTTTCATTGGTATATGTGGTCTTAGGTTGTTTTTTGTTTTTTTGTTTTTGCTTTTTTAATGACATTGCTCTGCAGTGGTGAGCTAACTGAGAGTTATAGGTTTTTTAAAAAATATTTTTCCAACAGATGATGAATCTGTTGAGATCTTTTGCTGCTCCAGTTAGAATATGACATAAACGTGGATGGAAATGAAAAACTATATTTCGACCAACAGAGGCAGCTCTTAGCGTTTGTGCTTGTGTGTGGTGGTTTATTATTTATAAAAGAGAAGCTTTCTTTGGGGAATTCTTTTCTAATTTATTTCCCACGATTTAGTACTTTAAATCTCCTAGAAAATAAAAATAAGTAGAATGTGTTGACCAAATCAGAATTTGTTTACAATCTCAATAATTTTCCAGAATGTTTGTCAAAATACTTTCGAGCCTTTCGATACAGATAAGCATTTGTGTTAATTCTAAAATACTAGCTCTACTTTGTCATGTTTTCCAAACAACATTTTCCATTTTTAAGAGTAGCTAAACATACCTGAGTTTAGTTGTTGTATATTGTGCTAAAATGAACCCTTGCCCCAAAGAGAAAAACAAACATTGGTAAACATAATCTTGGAAAAATGAATCCAGTAATGTAAAAAGATTTCCATCTATCCATCTATCACCCTGATTCTTAGCTCACTTGCTTGGAAGTAAATTCTGTCAATTTCAGTTGAATTTAAACTCTATAGACCAATATTCTTGTCTCACTTCTCCCCTCCCCCTTTCTTCTTCCTTCTGTTCTAAGTGCAATACTTTTGTGTTGCTGTTCATTTGTACCTTCTCTTACTGGAAATGAAGACTTCCAATAATAGCTCTTGGGTGTCTGAATTTTTGCTTGTGCACATTGGAGTATGGTTTGTGTTGCTGTGGATTGCAATGTTAGTGAATATTTCTACCCACTATTTAGAGAGGAAGAGAGTGCATTGCAATGAAGCAACCTTTTTACAACTATGAAACCAGTTATAGAAAGGTAAAGGGGCCCCTGACCGTTAGGTCCAGTCATGGACGACTCTGGGGTTGCAGCGCTCATCTTGCTTTACTGGCCGGGGGAGCTGGCGTACAGCTTCTGGGTCATGTAGCCAGCATGACTAAGCCGCTTTCTGGCGAACCAGAGCAGTTCACGGAAATGCCATTTACCTTCCCGCCGGAGCAGTACCTATTTAGCTACTTGCACTTTGCCGTGCTTTTGAACTGCTAGGTTTGCAGGAGCAGGGACCGAGCAACGGGAGCTCACCCCGTCACGGGGATTTGAACCGCCGACCTTCTGAACGGCAAGCCCTAGGCTCTGTGGTTTAACCCACAGTGCCACCCGTCACCCGTTATATATTGTAGGTGGCAAGTATTTGATTGGAAGAAGTAGTTCGTTTCAAACTCAGTTTATCCTGGTTATCTTTGGATGCAAAGTGCATCAAGAGGATAATTTAAACCATGGACTAATGTAGACCATTAATGGAATAAAGGATTATGGAAAAGTGGACATGCCACTTATGGTTCATCAAAAACTCATTCCAGAGCCTCCAGTCCCAATCTTATGCATTCTGGAGCCTGGAAGGTGGGAACTAGGGTGAAAGAGTTTACTCAGCTGTGTAGCCAGGAGGAGGGGAGCTTTATAGGGCTGCACCAGCGATTTAAGGGCATGTGTTGCCTATTATTATTGTTATTGTTGTTATTATTATTGTTATTACTATTATGCCACTCAATTGCCAGAGTGCTTTCTAAATTAATGGGTATAAAACCAATTATGAACAAAATATAAACACACCAAATTAAAATACACAATAATTTTTTAAAAAAATTCTGAGTTTGATAGAATATTCATAGAAGGCCAAATACACTGCAAAACATCATAGGTTTTACTCCCAATAGAAAGCAGGTGTCACCATGGATGTGCATCCCAATGGATGCATGTTTCAATCAACGTTGTTAAAACTCTTTTATTTTCCATGTCATAATGATTCTATCAGATTCAAATCCCATCAAGTGTGTCTTCTTCTGCCAACACCAATCAGGTGCCTAGATGTTTTGGACTGCAACTCCCATCAGTCTAGGCCAGGGGATCTGTCAGTGTCAGTCAGCAGCTGCTGAGTGGGACTGATAGGAACTGTAGTCCAAAGTATCTGGAAGGCACCAGGATAGTGAAGGCTGTTCTGAAGATTTGAAGGACTGAGGATGCATGTGGTCATTCCAGTACTGTTATAAGTGTATATCTATGTGAAATATACTAAAGCCCTTCTGTCACACAGTATCATTGTTGCTGTACACTTGAACATAGAATGGCAAAATTAAGGAAGGAAATTCATGCATACAGCATTGCTTTTTAACAAGCTGCTGGAGAGGAACAATTCTTGATATCTGTTTTTGGACCTTGTTGTTTGAATCTAAAGACTATATATCTGGCTTTAAAATGACGTATTTCAACAAGAAGGGATGTACGTATGAACAAAAAATGTTTGAGAGGTCAGGTGGCCCCATGGGATATATGTTCTATTTACAAACCTAGCAAATCATGGGCTTAGACATCAATTTTGCAGTGACTCCAAGGGACAGACTAGATGACTCATAAGAGGATGCCTCTGGCTCAGATGAGTCACTGCTGAAATATTTATATGACTTGCTCTCAGAATGGTCCAAGTTTGCATCCTACAGAACTGGAGCTTCTGCTTCATTCTTCCCATGACTCCTTTGTAGGACATGACAAACAGAATTTCTGACCATATACATATATAAAATAGGATTTTTTAAAAAAAATGTTAGTAGTATTAATATATTTATGTATTTCTGTCATTGAATGATTCCTTCACCTTTCTCCCACTACTCTCAGACTCTCCTGCTCTACCCTGTTGTTAATATTCTCTTTCTTTCTTTCTTTCTTTCCATTTTCCTGATCTCCCCCCCCCCCCATGTAATCTTTGGAAGTATACACCTTACGTACATTGTGTATAGAAAACTAAATGCAGGGTTACTGAAAAGGAAATACAGTATTATACAAATCAGCACTACAGCAGGGAAAGATACCCTACACTCTCTTTCCTTGTGGTATATTGTGGTTTCAGAAATGAGGCACCAGGCTCTTAAAAATTATTGTTCACAGACAACATCTCAGCACCCTTAGCTACTCTGGCTGCTTCAATCTCATGAGACCGTCAGCTGTGATTGATCACACAGACTCTGCTGATGTCAGCAGGCTAAAGAGAGCAGTTATGTTCTATCAGGGCAGGGTCAGACAACACACCAATAGGAATTAGAAGAAGGAAATGTTTCTAGTGCTTTCAGAAAGACATAGCTTTTAGCCCACCAGCAAACATGATCCTTAAATCATTTTTAAAATCTTGTAGGTTATAAAATCAGATTAAACTCCTCTCTCTTGATGGCTATGGAATGTCCTTGCTGCACAGAAAGCCATAGATGTAAATTTGTGTGTTCTGAGGGAAGTATACAATTCCAAGGATATACATTTTTAAAAGAAAGCTGTTGCTGCTGATACGGTTGGCAATTTGCACAGTAGACATTAATTAAAACACTTCTCAGCAAGCAAAATAACACTTCTTAGCTTTATTAAGTGTATGTTAGAGGGAATTATTACTTCTCATGTGTTTTCTCAGCCACTGTTTCTATTTTGTTCTTTGGAAGTGAAATAGCCATATGCAGGAGAATATAAGTACAGTCATACCTTGGTTTAAGTACGCTTCGGTTTGAGTACTTTCAGTTTAAGTACTTCGTGGACCTGTCTGGAACGGATTAATCCACTTTCCATTACTTTCAATGGGAAAGTTCGCTTCAGGTTAAGTACAGACTTCCAGAACCAATTGTGTACTTAAACCGAGGTACCACTGTAGTTGCTGTATCTCCCTAGCTAGTACTGTGAAATATTCTAAAACAGAAAAAATGGGTATCTGTCTTGTTCTTTCTTCTGAGTTATGTGTATGATTCTGCAATTTACATATTTCCACAGGATTTATGAAAATTTCCTTGTAATGTGGCACACCATGGAAATTCTGCTCCTTTGAAACAGCTGAAATACCAGCTTTCTGCTGTTGCAGATTTTCTGCCCTCTCCATTGTTGTGAAATGATATTGTGATCCTACTCAAATCCCATATTTGGAAATATTTAAGATATAGGAGCCCTGTTCCTCTCTCACATTTGATCACTCTGGTTACATATTTTCTCTGTAAGAGATTAAAGTTCCTTCAGTTGGGATGGCCAATAGATTAAGAGAATCCGAAGGTTATAAACAGGCCCAACCAAATGATGAGACAGCCGTGTGGACTACCCCAAACCTAGGAAATGTTTTCTCTTTAAGAATCAATGCAATAATCTGCCAAAAAAAAAAATAGTTCGCCAGGTCCTTGGGACTATGGATCTGGATCTTGCTCATCCTTTTGCTTGTATTAACAAACCTATTGTTTATTTTTGACAATCTCAACTGATAAGGCAGCAGCAATACTTTAAAAGATGTTGACCTCCAAAAGCTTACTGAAATAAAAGTGGAACATATATGGGGTTTTTATTCTACAATATTATTCTCAGCATATGTAGATTTTTCAGTGCCCTTGTTAATTTAATGAACTGTGCTGTGAGCCTAAATGAAATTCTGGAAAGAAATTTGGCTGGTCTAAGCCATCTGATAAAAGTAACTAATTCCGTGTTACAAATCAAGCTAAAATTGTTGCCATAGCTGAGAAACAAATCTCTGGTTCTGCCTTAAGCTGTCAGTGAGATTTAGATCTATTTGAGGTCAGAATTTCGCCTTTGGGCAGCTGCATGTCTTAGGGGACAAGGAACTGCCTCCTTCATTGCATGACCCACATAACAATCTCTGTTGCTCTCATATTGCCAGCCCAGGTCTGTTTCTTCCTATTCCTGGAGAGTAAGGAAAGGACACTGGAGGAAGGATGGCAGAAAGAATTTAAGGTGTTTGCTTCTTAGAATATAAATTATCAAGTAGCATTATGATTTTAACATCCTAAAAGGGTTGGTCCTCTTTTTCCGCATGATTAAAATTCTGCGCAGAGGGAGAAAAATACAGGATGGATTCAAAATACCCATCAATACTGTACCTCCTGTAGATTCATGCAGCATTATGATTCATAACCTGTAGTTATACTTCAGACAAATCCACAGCTAAATAGCTTTCTGTATTGTATTTCCAAGTGGAGAATCCATTTATTTATATACAAAGCAGCCTTAGATAATGTTAAAGCATCAGCTTACAGAGAACTTGTTTCAGTACTATTCTCTGCAGCACTTTGTGGTCTCTGCGCTTTTATAGGGCGCATCCTCCCTTTCTTGGAAGGAAATAACATCTCCAAACTTTCTGTGTTATATAAGCCAGGAGTGGCTAGCCTGTGGCCCTCCAGATGCTACTGGATGTTGCTACTGTTGTTCATGACTATTGGGCATGTTGGTTCAGACTGATGGGATTGTAGTCCAACATCTGGAAGGCCACGGGCAAGCCACCTCTGAAGCAGTGGGTTTAATCCAGCAGAGTCATTATATGAGCTGAACGACTTCACTTGGAGACCAGAACTCGTTCCCTTTGCCCCCACCCCCACTTGCCTGGTTATAGGATTAATTCTGCTGTGCCGCATTATATTGCATCTTTCTTGTATTTCATTTGCTCATTCTCATCTGAAAAACAAGAGAGGACCAGAAAATAATGCCTAACTTTCCAAATGTTATCTCAGGATCTAGAAAGCCATTTACTGTGATTAAGAGTGATGAGCCTTATCCTGCTTCCCTTACTCCTGTGGGAAAGCCCACATTGATTTTCACATTAATCAGTGCCAGGGAATGCTTGACAATCTGCACAAGATCATCCTTGTGGTATGTGTGCTTCCAAAATGCCTGCTGATTTTTTGCCTCCAGTTGGTAGTGTGAGCTTGGAAAGCTTTGGAGTTTGCCCTACCCTGCCCAATGCATATGTGACTGACATATCAAATAAATGGCAACGGCAGAAAATGAAATTAAATAACAACAATAAAACCAATTTGTTTTTGCCTTTTCTCACAAAGATTGAATCAGTTGTGCCTTGCTGGAGATGTTTACCATGCAACACATGCCTTTCCTCTGCTCATTTACATGCACTTATGTAAACTTTTTCAAGGCAATTAATCTTTTTTAGTCTGATCAGGAAGGAAGGATTCCCCAGTGTGATCTGGAGTCAGGCATTGACTGCTGTGTTGTGAAGGGCAGGCCAGCCTTTGTTAACTAAATAACAGCTGTGGTTCTTTATGCAGTACTTGAAAATACACAAAATATATTATTGTATTTACTTTTCACTGCAAATATGCAAGCTGCTTAATTTCAGGAAGTCCATGAGCTGCCTTTGTAAAGATGTACTGGGGTCAATTGTCATGCACCTGGTTTATAAGGCTTTGAAGAAATAAACCGTAGTATTTTTTTCAGCTTATCAGATACTAAAATAATAGACCAACATACCTTTTGCATTTCCCAAAGATAAAATCTGTAGATCTTTAATCTTTAAGGATATTAATTGATATTACAACATTGGTTTGCATGCATATTTCAGAGTTTTGCCCTAAAGAAGAGGTATGGCATATAACAATTTGCACTGAGAAGAGACTGTGTAGGCAATATGAAGTCAAGGGAAGTTTCCTCCAAGTCTCTGCCGTATCTACAATCATAGCACACACGGGGGTACCATAAGAGAAATGGATGCACTTGGATTAGAATGCTTCTACACAGAAGTGCTTTGCAAACAGTGAGAGAGATGCCCAAGAGCTTCCCATGTTATAGTCTTAAGTAAGGGGTCTAGGAAAAACAGTGTCCACAGTATTGCTACCGAGATGGCTTGTGTTTGGCAAAACCTGTATCTTATTCTACTCCACTGCCCTCATTCAGCCTTCCTCTTATATAACTGTCTTTATGCCCTATGGGAAACTACTAGTCATATCCCAGAATGCATTACACATGCTTAAGGAATTACTAGTAGTAGCGACATATTTGGGTCTCCCTGTCTTTGTCTCCATGATCATGATATGGCAGCCCAGATGTATACAGAAAGAAGAAATAAATCTGTGAAAGTACTTAAGGTGCACATCATGGGGCAAAGTGATATTTAAAACATGGCATGGTGAGTCCATGGTACCTTTTTACCCTTGCAGTTTAAACTTGCAATCTGAAACTACCTGCAAGTGGAATGTGGGTGTGACTTACCTTGCTGCTGGTAATCTCCAGATTGTAAAAACCAGATTGTAAAAACTGGGTCTCTCTCTGGGTTTTCCGCTCAGGCATAGGGTACAGTACCAAAGTTGAAAGTGTGAATCTCATTTATTTATTTATTACTTTGTTTGATAAGCTAAATTTCAAAGGAAATGGTGGTCACTGTCCAGTGAAGGATAAAAATCAGAAGGGGTCTGTTCAGTGATTGATGAGTGGTCATGAATAACCTTCGATTTATTCCTTCCTTTTTGTCATGATTCATATCCCTTCACTTGTTTTTATTCAGTATCTATCTTTAACACTCATGTCCTACAGTTTCCAGAATCTTGTGTCCCAAATTCCATTCTTTTGGAAACTAGTTCCTTTTGAAAATAAAAAAATTGTGCATGTAACTATATACTTCATATGGTTTATACTGGATGTGTGTCTGTAATCCTAACCAGATAGCTGATGGTTAAAAACCACACCTATAAATCATTTCACTGCATTAACCTTTTCCAGTATGGTTGTATAATGGCAGCCCAACATGCATGGCTTTACTATACAAGTAGAGACTGAGCAAGTTTTAGTAAATTACACAGGTGAAATGGCAGTTCTATGAAATCTATGCACTGCAATAATCCAGCAGAACATGTAATTTGCTTCCTAGTGACATCTAAAGCCCATTTCATGTCATCCCCGTTTCCTGCCTACACAGAAAGCATGTGTGTGAGTGTGTGCTTTCTGTGGAGCTAAAGTGTAACATGAAGCAGCCCTTAGATGTCACTCAGGCCACTTGAGTAAAGCAGACTGTATTGCGCACTGCCACTAGATAGTAAACTGAATATTCTGCTATATTGCAACCATGGCAACAGTACTATATTAAAAAAAATCAAGGACAGTAGTTGTGGTTAAGAAATATAGACTCCTGATTTATATTCAAATATAAATTAGGAATTGCTTCTTTTCTTTCTGGATGCAAGTGAATTATTCACAGTCAGAATATGTTGGAATCAATATGAGAAGCAACCAAAACCCAGAGATTTAGGTCCTAATCAGCATAGTTTGGTGTACAGAATCAGTGAAATAATGCCATATATTTACTGGAACAAGCTCATCTCTTTAAACAGAAGTGTGAATATTGATGATAAAAGACTATGGCTTTTGTGAGGATTGTACTAATAAGTATTGTGATACTACCAGAAAGACTGGGGTTTTTCTGCTTCTCATTATTACCGTACATTCATTTTCCAATGTCATCTTGGAAAACATTGGAAGAGAGATGCAAAAGATAATAAACCTCTTCACTTTGTCAAAGAAGAAACTACAGATTAATTTCAAAATATCTTAAAAGGAAATGTTAGTAGTACAAAATAAATGGGTGTGCTATCAAGCTGCAATTATTGGCTGTGAGCCCTTAACTGAAACATCTTAGCCCAAGTACCTCAAGTTACAGCACTCTTGACTAGTTGTTGTTGTTTTTGCAGTATCTACCATGGGTAGAATGAAGAGAAACTGGGTTGGATCCAAAATCTCATGTGTGTAATTCAACTCACAAAAAGGGAATTCTTGGGACTGCCTGAAAATATGCTTTGGGTGGTGTGGTGTGGGGTAAGGGCCCTTCAGAGCAGTGCAGGATAATCAAAACCATGGTGGGTAGCCTTCACTTTTGGATTATCTTTTTGACAGTGGAACACCCATAAAATCATTATCCTCCTACCAAAGCTAATAGGCTGTGAATGTGTAAGGCAAACAGTTCACCAAATCTTGTGGGTGGGAGGGTGGGAGTAAAAATAATAAAAGGGGAGAGTTGAACTGTTTATTCAGTATCTAAATTGTGCTTTATTTTATGTACATTCCTTTTTAAAACACTTTGAGACTTCAAGAAGATAAGAAGAGACATGAAAAAATTATTACAATTTTGTGAGTATATCACACACATACACAAAACGTGTCCAAGCAATACAAAGTGCAAATAGTAGTAGCTCGGATTGCCTTAATAACATCAAATGACTGAATACCACATTCATTAGTTTCCATGCTTGGTAAGCTTCTTTTGCAGTAGAGTGCCCAATTTTTGTATTTTTATTTTTTGTATTTTTGTTTGGACTGGCTAGGTTGGAAATTGGAGGGAATTTGGTGATTCTAGTCTTATATGCCACACTCATCCCAGAAGGTGGTTCTAGGAGAATGTTTCTTCAACTTATGCAATTTATTATGTGAGGTGCTGCAATGTTCCTTTCTGTTCTTTGTGGGCTTTAACATCTATGGAACATCTACCAAGAGAGGTTGTCCAGAGATTTGGATTGAGGTGCTATCGGTATGGTGACGGTGGTGGACTAATTAAGGCAAATAAACTGAATCTCAGGCCAGACAGATTGTGGGCAGTTAATGGTAGATCATTTGTACTCGGCTCCCCTTGAAAGGGTGTGCTTTTTGATCCAGTGATTCTCCTGGATGTCTAGCTGGTATTTAGAGTTGCCAGTAAAATTAAATACATTTTTGTCTATATTAAGTTTTAAATATGCATAAATCTACATATGAAGAAAATAATTATTTCAAGTGGGAAATGTCATTTTAAATGCCATTTAAATTTAGACACATTTGCTTGGGGGGGGGAGAAGAGAGATAGAGAGACAATTTTTCAGTATTTTAGAGCATTAGAATATTAAACAATGGGGAGGGGGCGCGCACACATAAGGTTATATTTAGCTGATGTTGTTGCCAAGAATGGATTCTTTGTGAAGGCTAACTAGACCAATGATTTAGTCTCTGTTAAACAAAAAACAAAAAAACCCTCAACACTATACTCCCCTGTAAATACAGAAACTTTGCACCTTCCCTAAAAAAGCATCTGCCTCCTGAGTTCTTGTTTTGTATGTTCAGCTTTGTCTGCCACCAAGAGGGGACTGGCAGGGGTTAAGGCAAGGGAGACTTAAAAAAACCCTGAGGTGCAGTATCTTTCTTCCAATACTAGCCAACACTTCTAGGTCACTCTGAGACTTTCGTGGGAGAAAGAACTCATAAACTGAATAAACAATACTTGCTTCTAACAATAGATGCAACTGCCTCTGCAGAAAAAAAAGATCACAAAGCGTTACCCTGGCAAATAATGTAAAGTTAGATGTGTTTAGAGGTTTTTCCAATAATAGTCAGCCACCCCCCAAAAAAATTACTGCAGCACTACCCCATTTAAATAGTGCCTACTTGCTAAATTACTGAGGCTGATTACTGGGAACATGGCAGGCAAGCTTGCGTGGCTTTTCAGATTTGCTTCCACCTGCCTCCTTCTCCATCAACCAGAAATTTCAGGGTCCACCATTTATGAAAGACTATTTTCAAACAGGCAAGGTGCTTTCCACCCCACCCAGTCCCAGTAGCATCACTTCCAGTTAGGTTGGAAGAGGAGATTTATTTATTGAGTGAGTGAGTGAGTGATCGTACTTTTAGACCAGGTGTCATTGTGTAGGACCCTAGGGTGATGTACAAATGATAACAGGAGGCATAGCACCTTGGAAATACTGCTGGGTTGTCTTGGCCAAGATGCAAAGCCTTGGAAATGCAAGTTGGCTTATGTGTCTGTGTGCAAGGGAAACTCATTCAATTTCCTGGGCTCTTACTTTTTTCCGATTCAAAAAGGGGAAAAGGGGGGGGGGTTCAATAGATAGGGTTGATTAAATTGATGATTGCTGTTGCTCCCTAGTCCCTACCAACGGAGGAGTGATGCAACCACATTTTTTAAAATATGCACTGACATACTTGCTCATTCATGCTAAAGCACAGTTTGGCATAGCATGATGTGTGAACCAAGCCAGTGGTTCCATTGGCCTCTAGGATGGGGACATATACCAACTGCATTATGTTAGGTTAGCTAGGGAGTCATCACCATGAAACTCGCTCCACAGAGAGCTTTTGTTGTTTAGATTGGTTATAAAACATTTGGGGTGAGGGGCATGGGTTTTGTTCCATGCATCAGTGATATTTTATCAGAATCTGCTATAATGGATTTGAAATTATTATTTATACTGGTTTTGTTCCATCATATTTTATTGTGTCATGTGGTTTGTAGCTTGTGGTTTTATTTGTTGCTGCCTTTCTGGAGGCTAGCCTGGAAGGATAGAAATTGGGGAAATACACTTACCTCTTTGTTGCTTTGGAGGAAAGCGCAGGAGATGATCAACAGGCTACGTTCCATTATTAGTTTACTGTTCACTCTGAAGATCCTTTCTGAACATTCCTGCTTGTTAATATTGTTTTGTTGGCATTTGAAGTTCTCTTATTGTGTTTGCAATATTGTGATGGTTTTGACCATACTACAGAACTTGACTATGTATCTAAAAAGATACCTTAGCCAAATCCTTATAATTTTTTAAAAATAACAACAACTACAGAGAATCTCCATAGATGTATAAGCATAAGAATGTTCTTAATTCAATTAAAAATATATGGAAGCGTCTGTGGCATTGAAAGCCATGTAAGACACTAGAAGCTGTGAAAATTGGCTCCACAAGCAGTTAGCTCATGCAGCAAGAGATGAGCTGAAATGCAGAAGCCAATTAGCAATAAAACCTTTACGCAGAGTTAAGCTGCAGGCATTGGGTTAGCCAACCAGGAGATGGAGAGTATATGCAAATGAGTCCTCTTTCTCAGACCACATGAACTAATTCTACTCCCCACCCCTCTGTAAAATATCCTGCAGCCTCTGCCTTACCATTTATAATGGTATAGCGTGGAAGCTGGTGAAATGCTCATAGCCTCACTTTTTTGAGAATGCATGCCAGACTGTACAGTTAGGAATCTAGGGGAAAGCAAGAAAACTGTGCTCACCAGTGTAAAATCAGATAAGATAATTTTTATTGGAATGAGAATGCAGTTGCTGTGCATTTCCAATAGAGTGTTTTGCATAGTGCTTGTTATGTTTTGGGCTCACCTAACCCAGGGGAAAAGATGTATAAACAGATCACTCCCAAGTGGATGAGCAGTGCTCACCTGAATGGGTACTGACTTACCTGAGTTCGTTTCTGATTCAGTGGGAGGTAACACCGCTTCTTCTGTGCTGTTCTGCCTTCTGCTTTGTCTCCTTTTGCTCTTGATTACTACGATTGCCTGAGTTAGTAGGGCATGGTTGTCATGGGTCTGAGTGATACTCACCCTTTAAGTGGCACCTGAAACATACAGAAAAAATATATCAGGCTGTAAAGCTCAACCTAAACAAAAACAGACAAACTGTGCATTAATTGTTATTTCTGAATCAGAAAACTTAATCCGAACCTTATTTGAAAGTCTCTTTTGCACCTGAACCTTGAATAGAACCTTGAATAGCAAATGCCAGCTCAGAATAAGGGTTCAACCACAAGTACACATCCTGATATCAAGATGTGGTGATATAATGACTTCAACCCAAATGAATCATAAGGTAAAGGTAAAGGGACCCCTGACCTTTAGGTCCAGTCGTGACCGACTCTGGGGTTGCGGCGCTCATCTCGCGTTATTGGCCGAGGGAGCCAGCGTACAACGATACTACCGATACTATCGTTATTCAGAATCCCCAGATTTTGAAGCATGGAAAGTAAAAAAAATTATGATTTGGTATAATATTTGGTTTAATTGATATGTATTTGTATAATTTGGAATGATTGATATGATATGATTGGTTTGTAATTGGAAAATTTAATTAAAATTATTATTATTATTTTTTTAAAAAGGAGGGAGCTGGCATACAGCTTCCAGGTCATGTGGCCAGCATGACAAAGCCGCTTCTGGCGAACCAGAGCAGCACATGGAAATGCCGTTTACCTTCCCGCTGTAGCGGTACCTATTTATCTACTTACACTTTGATGTGCTTTCAGACTGCTAGATTGGCAGGAAAATGAATCACAGGCACATAAAATATGGAGGATTCCCAGTTTGGTTTGTCTCTATTTGGTCAGAGTCTGCTCTGTCTTTAAAGGACTGGAAAGCAGCAGGGCTGCTGTTCTCTTGGTTAAGGGTGCAATCCATGCTGATTAAGAAGTACAAATTTATAACATGCTACAAATATGCTTGTTTTGTTTTGTGCATCCTTCCAAGTACTATACGGGACTGTTGCCTTGACTGTAGACCTGTTACCTTTCTTAACCTGCTGACCCAAAACTGAATTAGTTCTGGGCTTGTGCTGAACTACTCAGTGAATCTTTGTTGACTTAAACCAGGCATCCCCAAACTGTGGCCCTCCAGATGTTTTGGGACTACAACTCCCATCATCCCTAGCTAACAGGACCAGTGGTCAGGGATGATGGGAATTTTAGTCCAAAACATCTGGAGGGCCGAAGTTTGGGGATGCCTGACTTAAACCAAGACCAAACAGGAACAGTTCAGTCACAGCAGCTGAAACCCAAGACTTCAATGGTTTGATTCCAAGGTTTTGGTCTGGAAGATGGATGTGCTGGGTTAGGCTAAGGTCCATCTCCATTAGAATTAAGGCAGTGTGACCATTATGCAAAGGATGGTTAAATGACCGAAATTAACCTGGCTTTTCCTGCACCTCATTTTAATGCTTCCATTTGTACAGCAGTAAAAAAAAAAATCTCCTGCATTCTCAATGGTTATTCATGCAGATGACCCAGCCTAATTATCTGTATCAGACTTGGTGAGTCAGTGTCATGATCCACTTGCCAAAAGTTACAGAAACATGAAGAAGAAATAGGGGGATTTAATAGATAACTATTTTGAGAATTTCTCATTTTTCTTTTTAAGTGCCTGCCCCCCATCGTATTTAAGATTTTTTTGTTCACTTTACTTTGTACACTACAAACAATCAAGAAAATAATAAACCCCTACAGAAAGGATATAACCCCTACCTCCCCAATGCTGTGAAAAAATTCCTTCCATTCCCTGTTTCACTATTACAGCTTTGAGATCTCTTTCTAAATCTCATCAAACTGCCAATATGGCTTTCTCTTACTCCTTTATTTCATTTTTAAATGTTCTGAGCTATAGGTCACTGATCAACTAGTTCACCAGAGTATTTAGAAAAATGCAATATAGTCTGTTGTCGTGCCCCCCCTCCCCCAAGCCAGGACTGTAGGTTAATACTTGAGCTTCATTGTTCATAAACCATTCTTTTCATTTATCTTTCAAATGCTAGCCATTTAACATCTGCTTCATGACTCTCAGTGTGGCCTTCTTATTTTTGGAGCAGAAGAGGTAACTGTCTTGCAGGCAAATCTCTGATATTTCTAAATCTCATCAAATGCTGCCAGGAACTCATGTAGCTAGGAAAGACCATTTAAGGAATTCCCATTGCATGGCAAGCAGTTTGAATAAGTCCTCATTAGCTCAGCTATTTACTGACCCTCAGCAAATTCACGGACAGTTTTAGAATTGCAACACAGTCCTGAACAGTATTCTGCTTACACACAGGTTAGTGGAGCAAATTGGTCTTTCAGTGACACAGTTACTTGAGGAATGGGGTTCTTATTGAACTATCTCCAGATATCATCAAATGCCAATAATACACCAGGAATTCCAGGAGGTCTGATCCTGACTGACCATTGCTTTTACTAGGATGCATAAAGCTGTACAGTGTACTGTAACCGGTGGCGGCTTTGCACTAGCAGAAAGTGCTCCTGGTTAAGAACATTTGAAGAACCCGGCTGGATCAGGCCCAAGGTTAATCTATTCCAGCTAGCCAGATGCCTATAGAAAGCCTGCAAGCAATACCTGAGGGCAGTAGTGCCCATCTCACTTGTGATTCTCAGCAACTGGTATTCAGAGACATACTGCTTCCAATATAGTGGATGTAGGGTATAACACAGTTGGGGCCAGGAGCCATTGGTAGCCTTATTGTCCGTGAATTTGTCTAATCTTTTAAAGCCACCCAACTTGGTAGACACCACTACATTCTGTGAAAGCAAATTGCACAGTTCAGCTATGTGTTGTGTGAAGAAGTGGTTCATTTTGTCAACATTTCCTGTCCACAGTAAAGATGTATTTGTGCTGTATTGTCTCCTCCCTCGGTTACAACTTGCCCATCATACAGAAATTCCAGAAACCTGAGGTCCTTTGTAGGCATGCACATGGATATTTGTTTAACTGGGATGCAAGCACATATGTTTTTTTTTAAAAAATAAACGTTCTGTTGTTGGAATTGTGCAACAACAAACGCCTACCAAAGTTAAGAGTTTCAAACATGTTTCATAAGAGAGAAAAGTGGTCATTAAATAATAATAATAATAATAATAATAATAATAATAATAATAATAATAATAATAATAAATGTCTCTTTTAATTTACCAGTTGTGTACATAGCAGCAATTTTTTTAAAATATAAATATTTCTGCATGTGTCACACCCAGCGCTGTCTGTTATCACCACTATTTGCTCAATTCATCTGATTCCCTTCCCCACATCTTCTGCTGTGAAGACAGATGCAAAGAATTCATCCAGCTTCTCTGCAAACTCTTTTTCCTCCTTTAGCAGACTTTTGACTGCCTTGTCGTCCAAAGGTCCAGCCATATTCCTAGCTGGTTTCCTGCTTTTAATAGATTTTTAAAGCATTTTTCTTAACCAACCCAGGCTCCTGGTTTCATGGTTTCTCAGCATGCCCAGGTTTAAATGTGTGTGACACCAACCTTTGAAATGCGTGACACAAATCTCGCTCAGGAGAAGCAACAGCCCCAATTTTTCAAGAAAAGTAGTATGAAGTAATGCAAAATTCAGTTCGCTAACTTTCAGTTACTTTCTTCTTCTTCTTCTTCTTCTTCTTCTTCTTCTTCTTCTTCTTCTTCTTCTTCTTCTTCTTCTTCTTCTTCTTCTTTAATAAACCTGCCTTCATGTCAATAATTTATTATAATGAGCAGGGCAAGAGACCTACAAGACAGAGAGAAATTATTTTCACATGGTGCCGGTCTCCTGCAAGTAACTCTGACTTGTCATGGAAAACTTTCCTACTCATCTCTTATCAAATTCCTGTCTCCACTGGGCATGAAGGATGGTGAGGTAGCAGATTACTTATTCCCTAAGCTCCTAGTACGGTAGCTGTGGGACCTGGGGTGATTTATTTACTGAAATAAATACAGGCCCTATTGAGACATATCTATGTGAAATCATGTAGGTTCCAGTGTTTAAAGCAAAATGCATAAGATGAAGGCGCAGGTTTTTTTTAAAAAAAAATTACTATTTTTATTACAGAAATGAAAAAGGAAAGTTGAAATAGGGAAGGGATTCAAGGATTAAGGTGCTTTAACCACATAAACTGAAAATACAAATATATTGGGTTGTCGGCTGTGATGTGGACGTCTCAAGAAAAGTTGACCAGAACAAAACATTGGCCACTGTGTACTGATAAATTTCTTCCCAGTTGAGTAATGTTCCTTATGTGCTAATGATGTGATGCTATATATTACTATAATATGATCCTCCTTTTTCTATAAACAAGTATTAGCTTTCAGATTTTTTGGAAGGTGACCATCAATTCCCAACTCTGGGTTGTGAACTTCTCAAGTCATTTGGTTGACTGCTGATGGATAAGGAAATAGAGACAATTAATTCCTGGCCAAATGAAACAATATAGATGTCAGGAACAATTTATTACTGTAATATAACGTAATAATATTTACTGTTGCACAGTCAAACAATTAAACAAGATCGAGCATTTTATCTTTTTCATGTTTTGGTGGATAATTTCAGGGATTCACTCCAAAACATTAGGAGTTGTAATTATTGCAGCATTTTTTAAATATTCAGGGAGTCTGGGGATTTTCAATTCTAAGTCTGTTTAAAGGGTTATGTGAACATGACTCCTTACTTAAAGGTAAAGGGACCCCTGACCATTAGGTCCAGTCGCGGACAACTCTGGCGTTGCCGCACTCATCTCACTTTACTGGCCAAGGGAGCTGGCGTACAGCTTCCGGGTCATGTGGCCAGCATGACTAAGCCGCTTCTGGTGAACCAGAGCAGCGCACGGAAACTCCATTTACGTTTCCGCCGGAGCGGTACCTATTTATCTACTTGTACTTTGACATGCTTTCGAACTGCTAGGTTGGCAGGAGCAGGGACCGAGCAATGGGAGCTCACCCCGCCGCGGGGATTTGAACCGCTGACCTTCTGATCGGCAAGCCCTAGGCTCTGTGGTTTAATTTGATTCTGCTCCGGAGCAGTTAATCCACTAATTGTCATTTTTATGCCACTGAAGAAGAGCTCAAGGCTGAAATTCATCTGGCAATTGGAATTCTTCATGGTGATTAGATTTTGTTTCTGCTTTGCAATAAAGACATGATTTTGTTGTTACCTTTTAAAACGGTTTTTTTTAAAAAACATTTATAGTAAATTGAGTAAAATTTGTTGCATTCTGTACTCATGCATTGTGTCTGGTTTCTGTATTGTTTTGTTGGTTGCCGATAGAAACAGGCTTCTAGACCTAGGTGGACTCTGCTTAGATCAAGCAAGTTTTAATGAAGGTTGTCTGAAAGAGGTTCCCTTCTCCATAACCACTGCTAATAATATTTGAGATTTGGCATGCCTAGTCCCTCAGATGTGCACGTTTTTAGAGCTGCTTTACTTGTTTCCTTCTGGTTATAAAATCATTCAGTATCTGTTGCCATTTCCCAAAATTTGCTATGGGAATTGACACCAGAAAGACACCAGACACCAGAAAGAAGTCCAGAAATATTCGAAGGACTGATAGCAGCTGTTGTCCATAAGGTCTATCTTGAGGAAGCTTTTACATCATAGATTAAATGGAACTGTGGGAACCTAGGGAAACTGCAGTCTCTTTTTCTAGAGACACTTCAGGAAAAATAGAAAAAGAAGAAAGCATTTCCTAATAATGATTTTGTTATGCTAAGAATCAGCGCAGCATTGTGATCTCCATGACTTCCTTACATTTCCATTCTAAATGTTATATATTGCAATGAGTAATATTCCATGGGGAAGTACTATAAAATTCGTCCTCCATTCTAGGTTGCTTGTTGAGATTGTCTTCTTATCACACCCCCCCACCTATCCCCTTTAAGTGATTCACAGTGCTGAATAAAGTTGCAGAACATTTCATTTTTATTAATGTATTAATAATTGAATAGCAACAGCTTGGTAGTCTGTGAGATATTAGGAGGCCTTCTATACATCCAACAGTTTAAAGATAAATTATAAACAGAAGCAAAAGAAAAGAGTTCTGGTCCATATTCTGTCTTTAATTTCTGATTTATGGATGTGTGGCAAACCCCCTTGTTCTTATGTAGCTCAACAGTGCCATCTAGAGTGTCTGCAATCAGTTTTGGGGGAAGTTCACAACAGACATCCTGCCTTTCCTTCCCCAATAAACATTTCTAAAGTTATTCCTTTTTTACCTGCAAAGACTTATTGGCCAGCACTGGCTACCTCTTTTGACCTGTAAGTGCAGAGTCATTAAGAAAGGGAACCAACCTGTAATTCAATTTCTAATTAGACATACGCATCAGCGATGGGAGTGGATCTCAAAACTGGGCCAAACAATAATCCAACACCACCAAGGGGCTGGTGTATGCATCTATAGGAGTCCAAAGAAGTTTTCTCTCAAAGCACTCTACATGTGCTCTGAAACTCAAGACCTCAAGCAGATAACATGTAAATAGCTAATTTAAATTAACTTTATTTGCAAGTGTCTGTGTGTCATTGTTGCCATTCTTCTTCCTTTCCTTCCCCCCAGCCCCCCAAAATATTTCTGTTTCTTCTGTAATGAAGGTAAACTCTTTATCCCTCCTTGGAAAGACTAGTGTATGCCAGGAAGTGCATCCTACCGTGAAACTACACTGGAAATGCAAAGCTGCCATCATGGTGGCATGAATCTGGGTTGTTATTTTATCAGTCTAGCAATCCAGCAATCAAAACCTAGCAACTAGCATGTCAGTTCTATGCTGCCTGCATTCTCTTTGTAAACCATCACGGTGCACAAGGAATCCTAGATTTTCTAGATATGCTAGGGAAGCGAAGTTCCTAGAAGATTCCTCTTGTATAAATTTGTACTGATCTCCCCCTGCACAATGTAAATATCCCAGCATGGCATGCAGTTAAGGGAAATGTCTGCTGCATCATACCGTGTTTCTCATATTTTAAGTCATCCCTACAAAATAAGCCATGGCAGGTTTTTCCTGAGTTGAAGAAATATAAGACATACCCCAAAAATAAGCCGTAGTGGTGGGAGCAGGTCTGGATGGCGCCATGGAAGAGGAAGATGCCTGTCAGCGCCCGGAACCGGCTGCTGCTGCCCCTCCAAAATGTCCAGCAGCATGCACCGCGCCAAGCCCCGACCCGGCGGCGGGACGCAGCAAGAGCCACAGCCCGCGCTGCTCCGAGACCCGACCCGGCGGCGAGGCCCGGCAAGAGCCTCAGCGCGCGCCGCGTGGAGCCCCGACCCGGCGGGACCCAGCAGCGTACCCTGCTGAAGCGCCGACAACGCGCGCAGCAGCAGCCAGTTCTGGGCGCCGAGCCGCGACAGGAAGAGGAGGGACGCAGCGGGACGCAGCTACAACGACAAAAAACACCCGTCCGAGCCTTCATTGGCCGCCGCGGCTGCCACTCGCTGGTCCCTCCTCTTCCTGTCGCGCGCGCTGCAGGTCCCGCCGGTCCCGCCGCTGGGTTGGGATCTGGCAAGAGCCTCAGCGCGCGCCGCGTGAAGCCCCAACCCGGCGGCGGGACGCAGCAAGAGCCGCAGCGCGTGCTGCTCCGAGCCGGGATCCGGCAAGAGCCTCAACGCGCGCCGCGTGAAGCCCCGACCCGGCGGGACCCAGCAGCGTGCCCTGCTGAAGCGCCGACAACGCGCCCAGCAGCGCAGCAGCAGCCAGTTCCGGGCGCCGGACAGGGGAGGTACCATACTGTAATTTTTTAAAAAAATAATAAGACACCCCCCGAAAATAAGCCATAGGCTTATTTTCTTGAGAAAAAAAGATTATAAGACATGACTTATAATATGAGAAACACGGTATCAGTGATAGATTATTGAAATATTGAATCAATGATCTTGTTTGTCCTACCATTGAAATTAACTGTTATTCAACAGGATTCCATTTTTTTAAAGAGAGAGAGGAAAAAAATGTGGGCGAACTCTCACTACATTTTCTGCTTACCACTGACAAAGCTTCTGGCCTTTGCTATGAGTAGTTGGATAGTAAATGTAAATATGAGGGACTTGAAAGGGACTTCAACCAAAGTGAATACCTCTCGCTTCATATATCAAAGATTCATACCTTTAAGGTGTCTGTCAGTAAATTTGTCTTGGCCATAGACAGATAAAGAACAGAAATTTTAAAATGCATTAAAATAGACTAGAGAGAGAGAGAGAGAGAGAGAGAGAGAGAGAGAGAGAGAGAGAGAGAGAGAGAGGGAGAGAGACTTGCAAATTCATATGAGAAATTGTAAAAATGGAGACCATATGAATGGGCACTTGTCAGGTCAATGAGGTTGCACTGTGAGGAGCAGGTGTGTAATGGGGTGGTGGTGCTCTTAGATGTGCCGTGCAGGGCCGGCTCTAGGTATAGTCCTGGTGGTGCGGGGCCAGGCGGAAGCCATGCTGCCTGCTGCGGGGGCACCAGAGCGATCTCCGCGCCTCAGCGCCAGGGCGCCCGACCTGCTCGAGACTGCCCTGGTGCCGTGGTCACTAGAATCCCAGGAGACCTTGGTGACACAGAGCATCCATTACCAACTTTGTATGGTGTGCCAGCTACAACCATTTCTGGTCAGGGATGTCCTTATGTTGTTAATTCATTGTTAGGCTACTGTAATGTGCTGTTTGTGGGGCTACCCTTGTACCTGGTTCAAAGGATGCAACTAATGCAAAATGCAGCTTCTAGAGTGCTCAGTGTGACACCTACCGTTACTGGTGTTAAAAGATCTGCATTAGGTGCCCATTAGTTACTGAGCCAAGTCTAAGGTTTACTTGTGGGCCTTTAAAGGTCTAAACAACTTGGGACCACAATACCTACCAGACTGGCTTCCCTAATGCAAACCAAGTTGATCTGCAAGTTCTTCCAATGATTCCTGTTGGTCAGTCCATAAACAGCAGATTGCCTCTTGGTGACAATGCAGAAGTAGGCCTTTTTGGTGATAGCACTCTGTCTCTGGAATTGCCCTCCACGGGTAATTTTGGAGAACAATACAGTAATGACTTTTAAATGTGTCTTAAAAGCACATGTTTAGCTAAGCTTTCCTGGATTCTGACTCGATCTTTAATTTTGTACACTACTCGGTTTTTATTGTGATATACAGATGTATCCTGTTTTTAGGAAAGTTTATTGAATGCTGTTTGTATTTTTTATTGTTTATATAAATTGCTTCAATACTGTAACTATTTTAACAAGCAAACAAGCAAGCAAGCATAGTTAGAAGGCTGGACAGGCAACATCTAAGCAAAATTTGCTATTCTTTTTATTAATATTTATCTGCAAGTATTCTAACTTTTGCACAATAAGCCAATACATTAACTCTTTGGGAAGCTGCAAAAGAAGCTTTTGCCACCTTTTCTCTAAAATGGGGGGGGGGATCCCTGTAGTGGCAGATACTGTCTATATCACCACTGGTGAATATACAAAAACACAAATTATAAGGAATATTTTTATACTGCAATTGAAATGTAAGTTATATATTTGCTCCTTGCTGAGAACATTCTCAACTGCAACAAGTAAGTTGCTTATACATATCTCAACCTGGAATACTGTGATGGTTGTCTGAATCATAGAATCGTAGAATTGTAGGGTTGGAAGGGACCCCTGGGCCATCTAGTCCAACCCCTTGCAGTGCAGAAATCTCAACTAAAGTACCCATGACAGTTGGCTATCCAGGCTCTGCTGAAACCAAAGGTGTGTTCATATGATCAGTGCCACTTGCTGCATTTAATTTTGTGGGGTTTTCTACTGTGAAGTGCTCATTTTATTCCTTGCTTCATTAAAACTAGGATTTTTTTTTTAAAAAAACTGTGATTCATAGTACAGTATAAATGTAATGGGACAGCTAGAGGGATGTTTGGCATACTTGCAATTGGTTAGCATGGAGAGTGGACTATTCCTTGCACTACTGTATCAAGCAGTTGGTCCGTTACCTTTCCCGCCCCGACCTGGCCACAGTGATCCATGTGACGGTCACCTCCAGGCTTGACTACTGTAACTCGCTCTATGCGGGGCTGCCCTTGAAACTGTCCCAGAAACTCCAGTGGGTGCAGAATGCTGCAGCGAGGCTCCTCACGGGGTCCTTGCCATGGGAGCATATTCACCCAGTGCTTTACCAGGTGCACTGGCTCCCAGTGGAGTACCGGGTCAGGTTTAAGGTGCTGGTTTTGACCTTTAAATCCCTATGCGGCCTAGGACCCGCGTACTTATGGGACCACCTCCTGGTATGTCCTGCAGAGGACCCTAAGGTCCGCAAATAATAACAACTTTAAGGGTCCTAGGCCCGAAAGAAGCCAGATTATCCTCCACCAGGGCCAGGGCCTTTTCAGTGTTGGCACCGACCTGGTGGAATGCTCTGTCCCATGAGATTAGGCCCCTGTAGGAATTTCTATCCTTGCGCAGGGCCTGTAAGACAGAGTTATTCCGCCTGGCCTTCAATTTAGCCTGATCCTCTATTCCTTTTCCCCTTCCCTTTTTCTGTGAAGAAACCTTTCTGGGTCCCCACATCTAAATACTTCCTTGGTCTCCTTGTTGGCCATAGCAGGACTAACGTGGTCAGTTTGCCCTGGCGATGATATATTTATGTTGTACTTTACGTTGTTTTCAAGCTGTTTTTATGTTGTTTTTAATCAATGTATTATATTTGTTCTTAGCTGCTCTGAGCCCGGTTTCTGGACTGGGAAGGGCGAGATATAAATAAATTATTATTATTATTATTATTATTATTATTATTATTATTATTAGCTTGTGAGAACCAAAAATAAAAATAAAAAATGAGATGGATAATGAGAGAATGTTGCACAAAAAGAAAGTACAGTTTACAGACCTTGTAGCTCTCGTGTCTTTTAATATGGCTCTGTCCAAAATAAATACAGTGTTCTGTATTTATGCCAGGCAAAGAACTGCCAGTGGTGCCCTGATTCATTGTATTTCAAGCTGGTCAGCCAGCTCCTGGGTGAGCATGTATTTCTCTGGCTCTTCCATATTTCTGTTTGAGTAGGGTGCCAAGGGGTTAATTGCGGTTCCAGTTTAGCGCATACCCATGAATGATCAGTGGTGTTCTCATCTTATGTTGGTAGCAAGCAACCAAAGCCAGGAAATATGAATCAGATTCAAAACAACACAAACATAGGTGTCGGCACAGCAGCTTGAAGGGGACAGGGAGTTCCATTAATATTTGTAAGTCAAAAAAAATAAAAAAAATATTTCCAATGTTGGAAATAAGGAATGCACAAAATTATTCCTTTTTAATTTTTAAGGAACTTCCAGTAAGCCATGTATTCATAGAATCATAGAATCATAGAGTTGGAAGAGACCACAAGGGCCATCCAGTCCAACCCCCTGCCAAGCAGGAAACACCATCAAAGCATTCCTGACATATGGCCGTCAAGCCTCCGCTTAAAGACCTCCAAAGAAGGAGACTCCACCACACTCCTTGGCAGCAAATTCCACTGCTGAACAGCTCTTAATGTCAGGAAGTTCTTCCTAATGTTTAGGTGGAATCTTCTTTCTTATAGTTTGAATCCATTGCTCCGTGTCCGCTTCTCTGGAGCAGCAGAAAACAACCTTTCTTCCTCCTCTATATGACATCCTTTTATATATTTGAACATGGCTATCATATCACCCCTCCAGGCTAAACATACCCAGCTCCCTAAGCTGTTCCTCATTCAGATAATACTGGGACATCCCATCACCCTTGTGTGTACTGTAGATTCTACCCACAGTGGGGAATAGAAGTAGTGAACCTTGACCTTGTGTAGACACTCCACCTCCTCCCCCAATTGGATGGGGAATTTGTGGCATTCCAGATATTATTGGACTTCAGTGCTCATCAACCCAATCAGCATCTGAAGAAGTGTGCATGCACACGAAAGCTCATACCAATGACAAACTTAGTTGGTCTCTAAGATGGTACTGGAAGGAATTTTTTTATTTTGTTTTGACTACGGCAGACCAGCACGGCTACCTACCTGTAACTAAAGCATGACAAATGTTCAAGGATGGTGAGAGCTGCAGTCCAATAACATCTGGAAGGTCACAGGTTAAAAAAAATGTATGGAGATTAGTTAATTTATTGTTACTGTTCTTGACCAGCATGGAGAGATTATGAGTGGGTGGGATGAACACATATGACGTCCTACTTGCTGTGGGATCCATGTGCAAATTTGAGGTTTGTTCCTGCTCCCTGCTGCATGTAGAACCATTCTAAATGATGGGAATACAGATAGAGTTTGGTAGTTTGTCAACAACATTCAGTTCACCTTGAGATTTACTGGCAAATGTAATAATCTAACCTCATTTTTTTAAAAAGAATTATCAGTAAACACCAGCATCTGCTGAGTTTATCTCATTCTGTCTGCATATTTTTATAACACCATGGTAAATATCAGAAACATAAAGAAAGGAAATCAATGACTTTTTATCACCTTGGTAGGATGAATGACCAATAACCAGATAAGTAAAACTGGGCTGCATAAACAAACATGGACTGAGGAACTCTTGAGTAAACAACACTGATACTATTTCAGTAATTCTACATTCTGTTAACAAGCCAGTCTGTCCAGCCCTGGAAATGTCCCATTTCCATAGTTAAAGTTACAGAGGCTCACTTCTTGCAAGACTGTAAAGTTTCTAAACATGATCCCATTTGAGGACTCTCCCTCTATCATCACCAGTGATGGCTGCACATCACTGTTCCCTGGTAATAATGTGAAACAGCTCTTTCAGCCTCTGCTGTTTCTGACTGCTGGCCTTTCATGCTTGAATAGCTGTTCTGTATAGTTGGATGCCATCTGCTGTTTGGTGAGTTGCGTTGGCACTGTCACTTACAAACCTCTGCTCTCTAGTGGAACAGTGTAAAATGATTTAATGATCTATGAGAATTAACTTGGGTTTTTTAGGGTCAAATAGCCACTGGAGATTCAGTCTTCTAGCAGCTGACTAGAAGAATGAGAACATGCTTCAAGCACAAGGAAGTGACATTATAAGTGGACCATTGAAATAGCTATACTTGCTTTAGGATTTTAGAAGTGTGATTATCTTTATTCCACTGATTAAAAATATTAATTCTACTGAAAGGCTCTTCAGCGCCATCTCTCTTTTATGAAAACAAGTTTATAATTTTGCAAAAGCAATTAGAAATTCTAAAGATTAACTGTGTAGAACTTTAGAAGAAGGAACTAAGAAAACAGTATTGTGCTGCTTTCAAAATGTATCAAATACTGTAAAACTCTTGGGGGTAAATGTCTTAAATTTGAAAATGCCTCCGGTAAGAGTTGCATGTTTGTAGACATAAGTAAAAATAATAATAACAAAACATGTTTAAAGTAACCAAAAGGAGGAAACAGTACAGCATTATTGGTGCTTCTGTATGACATCAACTATTTCTTTGATGCTCACCCTCATCTTAGGCCTCCTGGTATGTTCATCAACCTAAGAAAACTGCCTTCCTTGCCAAACTTGGAAGTAAAGTATCATGAAGTAGGCATGCCAAACTGTGTGGTTAAGACTTCAAACCATAGAATTGGAAGGAACATCAAAGGCCATCTAATCCAAGTTTCCCAACGTTCTGTTAGTGCAGGAGATCTCCTACTAACGCATCTCTGATTGGTAGGTGACCACCCCGCCTCTGCTTACAAATCTCCTCACAAAGAAGGGTTCACTTTCTTCCAGGGAAATCTCCCACTGTTGAACAGCTCATACAATCAGGGAGTCCTTCCTAAACTGGTCACCGGAGTGCAACTTCTGCTCGCATCCCAGGGCAAAGGTCGCAACAAGGGGCATCTGCTTCCGGGTTAGCGGAGCGCGTAACCCGCAGCATTAAGGGGAACGGTACATAGCACGAGGTACCACTGTAATTGCCTTCCCTACATGTCTCAAGGTGATGTGCAGAATGCATTTAAAACAGCTAAAAACAGTTTAAAACAATACAGAAAATAGTAGCAGATACCAAATAGACACCAATGATATAAAACAATATATTTTGCTTTCTGCTGTTTGGGTTTCCCTGCCTTCAGATATATGAAATAGGTTTCTCTGTTCGTGAAGCAGCAGTTCTAAGTTGAAGTTTGGTGAGTGATGATTTGACCAACATAACAACTAAAGTTTTTTCTGAGGTTCTTCTCCATGTGCCCTCGCTGAGGGAGGTCTGGAAAGTGCCAATACAAGAAAGGGCCTTTTAAGTGGTGGCTCCATGCCTGTGGAATGTTGTTGCTATGGAGGCCCACTGGGCACCATCATTAAGCTACTTTTAGGCGCCAGGCAAAAATGTTCTTTTTCGGTAGGCATTAGGCGTTTAACTTTGAAAGTTTTAGATATTGTGGCTCTTTTAGTGGGTGGGATTTGTTAGATTCCCTTTTTTATGTAAATCAGTGTTTTTAGCTTTTCTTTTCTTTTAGCTTTTTTGTTTTAATTTTTGTATTGTAAGTTTCTGTGAGTTTACTTTTTATAAAAAGATTTAAAGTGGCTAATAGTTCCTATAAATAAAAGTAAACTTAAAGAGAACCATATTTCTGTGGTGGAGGTGCAAAACAGGAATCAGTAACCACTAGTAACTCAGCACGGAAAGTATACTTTTGTCTTTTAAATGGGTGCACAATCGGCCCTTTGACCTTAGGGAGTCCCAGCTACCTGATGGATATGCTTTTCTTCAGAAACAAGGTGGAATTGTCTGTTCTCCAAACTCACTCGCTGATACGCAACCCCTCTCTGTGTTTTATCTTCTGTTTCTTACTTATACACTATTGGTACGATGGTTCAGAAGTGGATCAAGCTACTTATCTCCAAGGAAACTGTTAGCATTGCACAGGTGTTGCGCTTGACTTCTACATTTCTGGCACAATAGCTCATTGTAAGCTTCCAGATCAGTTATTATTGCATTACATGGCAGTTCATGGATTAGTTCAAAAGACTGCAGTAGCATGGCCTTCTTTCTTTTTTAAAAAAGGGGAGGGGAATGTGCTAAAACATTTTACACAGGTAAAGAAACATGGACAGTATAACACAGTACAGATTTACATGACAGAAGCTCCTTTTTTATCATATAAGGGTCGTACCACCAGTTTATATGTAAAATGAATCATTTTATGTATGGGCTTGTCCAGACTTCCGCTTGTCCTGCCATTTGTTCTGATTCAATGGTAAAGTTCGGATTTCCTAGGGGAAAGCAGCTAGGCAAACGAAGGTGGAGATAAACCCTTTGTGCGCATAACTTGAAGCCAACAGACTCTTCCTTCCCACTCTTTGTGTGGGAATCTGTGAGTTATGAACAAGGGCATTGCAGATATTATCAGCCACAAATCTCATGATTATGGTAGTCGGAGAAATAAGTGTCCCATATACTTCTGAGATTTTACCAGGGACCAAGCCTTTAGTGTAGTAAGTGTTACTGTGTGGAACGTCTTGCCAGTAGAGGTTCAAAAGGAGTCATCCCTGCTCACTTTCAAGCATTTTCTGAAAACTATTTTCCAGACACGCCTTCCAAACCTGAGTTTGTTTGCCAGCCATCTTTTGCTGATGTCTTTGATGTTCTTATTGTTTTTATTGTAGTACAGCAGGGGCGGACTTTAGCAATATGGCACCACCTGGTGCAAGGCCAAAATTTGGTGCCCCCAAGTGGATCTTCTCAACCATGGATCTTCTCAGTTTTGTGCCCCTCTGGCTCTGTGCTTTTTTTAGTGTGAGCACCATGCACATCACCCTAAATCCACCACCATAAATACAGTGTTGTGTTTTTAGGTTGTATATTGCCTTGTTTTCAGGTTGTATATGGTTTCCCTATATATGTTCATTTTCCTTCCTGCTTTGGGCACCCAAAGCTTTAATGACTACCACCGCCTGCCTGCCTGCCTGACAAAGGATGCCCCCAACTGTCTTCTGTGGCATGTAAACAAAGTAGTAAAGTTGAGTGCAGTGCCCCCCCCCAAAAAATACATAAATAAATGAATGAAACCTGTCTACTAGCTGCATAAAGCTTACATCAGCAAATGAGGCAAGAATGCTCCCATCTACTTTCCAGTGTGCAATCAGCATAATTGCAACGGGCAATTTCCTTAACTGGCTGCCTAAAGTACTATCTGAGCTGCATGATCGGCCCACTGTTTCGGATGTATACAGCCCCACTGCAATGAGGATAATTCACTTTCTTACAGGATTAACTCTTGTGCAACCCACTATGCTTTTCTTTTTAAAATCACATCAAAGCAATATAAGTTAAAGCTCATTTAAAAAACAACAACATAAAGTTATTCATTAATTTCATTGTAACATTTTTACCCCTCCTTTCATCCCAAAGAATCCCAGGTCAGTGTACATATAGCCCAACAGAATAACAATAAAACATTTAAACACTCATCTTAAAACTGTGATAGAAGAATACAAGCTCATGAACCCCTAACCTCTCACTATATCAATAAAAATAAAAAATAAAATGCACAAAGGACCTACCCATATAATGCTGACACAAACCCCCTACATTAAAATACTTACTCACTTATTGCAATATTTTTGTTATTATAAACAGGAACAACAGTGACAACAACAACATGATATAGAAATAGATAGTGAATATCATGCATTGGGGCAGATTTTGATTGAGACTGCGGCAGGGGCATGTGGTGAAAGCCTTCTTGTTCCAAGCCATGATCCTGAACTGACTCCCAAACCACCGTTTACTACTTTTGAAAGAAAAATGAGTCATACAAGAACAAATGTGATTTTAAAAGCATGTCAGTGATCGCAAGTGTACCAGGTTGGGTGGGAGTCCAGTCAGTTTGCCTATTGCCCGTTCTTGTTCACACACAATGGTTTATCCTTATCTGAGATGGTACCTTTGGAGAAGGACAGCTGCTGTGTAAATTGTATTTGAGTTGTTGCTCTAAGCTTCTGAAAGAAAGCTCCTTGGCACCCATTCTCCTGGTTTTGATTATTCTGGTATATCTTGTAGAATTTTTTTTTTTTAGTACATATATCTTCCCATGAATAAGTATCCTAAAATTCTCTAGAATTATTCTCAAAACGCTGGTCAGATTTTCCCACTTCCCTAGATTAATATTTTTTAAAGATTTTTATGGATTCAAATTCGCTTTTGTTTTAAAGTTTACCTCTCTATTCTCAGTTCTGTGAATTGGGGCAGAGCATTAATGAGTGATACCTCCAGCAGTTTTTCATGTTTCAGACATCCCAGGAATCATAGAATCTTAGAGTTGGAAGGAACCCAAGGGTCATCTAGTCCAACCCCCCTGCAATGCAGGAATCTCAGCTAAAGCATCCATGACAGATGGCCATCCAATCTCTGCTTAAAAACCTCCAAGGAAGGAGAGTCCACAACCTCCCAAGGGAGACTGTTCCATTGCTGAACAGCTCTTACTATCAGAAAGTTTTTTCCAAATGTTTAGTTGGAATCTCCTTTGATTTGAGTCCTACCCTCCAGAGCAGGAGAAAACAAGCATGCTCTCTCTTCCATGTGATGGCCCTTAAGATATTTGAAGATGGCTATCATATCTTCTCTCAGTCTCCTCTTTTCCAGGCTAAACATACCCAGCTCCTTCAAGTGCTCCTCACAAGGCTTTGTTTCCAGAATCAGGATCCAAGCTACCCAGCCCTGGAATTTTGTTTACCTGTTGTGATTTCTTTTTGCCTATTCTGGAGTCACCTTTAGTTTCATTATTTTTTCATTTTCTGACTCTAGGAAACCTATTCCCAATAAATCATTGAGACAAATAAATCATTTAGCTTTGCAGTAATCTTTCCCTTGTCTGTCACCAATTTTCCACTCAGAATCTTACAAGGAGACTGTGGACACTGCCTGAGACCTCCTGATTCTTAACTCTGTACAAAACACTTTTATTTTGTGCCTTTTTACAATCTCCCCCATTTTGCTTTACGGCATCGTGACGATACCTGTACTTTTTTTAAAAAAGACGTGTTTGGAAACAGTCATTTTAAACAAATTAGTGTTCCTTCCTGGTGTTCTAGTGTACTGTGGGTTTTATAATGTATACAGTCATATTATGTGCTGATGATTTTGTCATAAATAATGTACATGTTCTGAAGGCTTGCTTTTGCGAAGGGTATCTAATACTACACAGATCTAAACTAAAGCCATTTGTTCCTGCGACTTGATCATATCAATGATTATCTTCTCTTCTGTGAATTGGTGCAGGGCATTAATAGATATTGGTAGGATATGTTTACATCTTTCATAATGTTTACATCTTCAGAGATTCATTTGCTGGTACATCTATACTAGCATAATTCTACTCTGTTTTTGTTGAGGTCAATGGAAACATCTGTTAGTTTACCTACTTGTGCCAATGAGGACACAGAGTTTAAAACTGAAGAGATAATTCAGCCTGCTTTGCAGGATAAGAAGAATCCTGCATGCCTGACCTAATCCATCAACCATGTGTTGGTTATCCCAAGTGCTAGCTAGATCAACCCCCGTTTTCTGCCCAGAACTTCAAAAATAGAGAAGACTGGAGACTCACCTAGCTGATGGAACATCTTTTATGTAGGTGGTGGGTTATATATAGGTAGGTGGGGTGCAAGTTATTTAAGGCCTGCATAAGAACTTTTTGATTGCAACAAAAATTGACCTGCGGATTGGCATGCAGATCAATAGAGAAGCAGTGACAAGCACAAATAATGGTCCTTTTAACACTAAATTTGGTTGTTCTGGGTACCAGGACAGTACGAGTTTAGACTGCCATTCTCACATACTCAGAAAGCAATTAGAAGCCTTTCCTTGTTGTTTACATTAGAATAAGTAATGGTATGAACATGTTACAGCTCCTCACATTTATTTGCTTTTCTTTATATTTTTTATTGTTAGTCTATCACCTTTAAAAGATGTGTGTACTTACAGAATGAGTTTTCCTTACAAGGTGTTCTTTTGTTCTGTGACTCTTCCTAAATTAGATCACCACCACCACCACCTTTCCGCAATAGTTTTTTGAGAGCCTTTTGCTTATCCTTGAATGCACATCTTCTGAGTATCAGGGTGCACTGAGAAAACCTGAATAAGGCTGTGGTTTAGATCTTCTACAGTTCTAGTTCCGTCTTGGAAATAGTTAATAATAGATGAACTGATACCTGATGAAGCATTCAGTGTGACAGACACAAACAGGGTGTCTATTGTCATTCATTGCGACAAGCCTTTCAAGAAAGATGATTTCACATGATTTAGGGCATGATCCACAAAACAGCTCCGCTGGCCAGATACCTACCAGAAGGCATCCTTCAAAATTGGGTGCTATGCAGGAAACAAGACCACACAACAAAGTGTTTCTTCCATTCTTCACTGGAAGATATGAGAGTCATCATACTGGGTGACAGCCTACATAGCTCCCATATTTGCCTGAGGTTTGCTATGGCTTGGCTGCCTGCACTGGGACATGGGGTAGAAGAAACTGCCACTTATACCACAGTCGAACATTTTTGTAAATTGTGACCTTAAATGCTTTGTTGAACAGCAGAATAATGTTGTCACCCCAGGAACATAGCAAGCTGCCTTTTACTGGGTTAGACCATTGGTTCATCTAGCTCAGCACTGTCTACTCTGATTGGCAGCAGTTCTCCAAGATTTCAGAGCTGAGGAAGGGGATTTCAGTTGCCCCCTCCCTCAACCTAACTGGAGATGCCAGTGATTGAACCTCAGGTGTTCTGCATGCAAAGCTGGCTGGCTAATAGCAAGAGCTGAGAATATGTCAAGATTAAGTTCCCCATTCTGGTATCACACCACATTTGATATAAGCACTGCTGCGTACATGCTTTCAGAACAGAGGCAGATTAAGACACTGCAGCCCTACCTGGAGATGCCAGGGATTAGACCAGAATAGCCTGGCTTGTGGGAAACAGTGATCTAAAGCAAATAGCCAACTTACAGTATTTCAAATGATGAAAGAGTGGTTTTTAAAAAAAGAAGAAGTAGAAAATGCTGATTTGGGAAGCACTGTACAGAGTAAGACAACAAACAAATTTAGCATCTAGCTAGCCTTAGCCCTTGGGTAAGGTGCAAAGTGCAATTTGCAAGCCTGGCATATGCATGGTTATTCATGATGTTCTGAATAAGACGACTTACCCAGACTTCCTTTTGTGCCATGTTTCTAGACACAGGTTTGGGATTTAAAGCTCCATGTCCAAGTATGTTTTGTTGTTTTGTCCCAGCACCATTCCCTGGGGTGAGCTCCCGTTGCTCTGACCCAACTCCTGACAACCTAGCAGTTTGAAAGCATACCAGCGCAAGTAGATAAATAGGTACTGCTGCGGTGGGAAGGTAAATGGCTTTTCCGTGCATTCTGGCACTCGTCATGGTGTCCTGTTGTGCTGGAAGCAGTTTAGTCATGCTGGCCACATGACCCAGAAAGCTGTCTGTGGACAAACACTGGCTCCCTCAGCCTGAAAGCGGAGATGAGCGCCACACCCCATAGTTGAATTCGACTGGATTTAACCATCCAGGGGTCCTTTACCTTTACCTTACATAGTAATGCACACAGACATTTACAATTTTGGTGAATTAAATTACTATACTAAACATGGAACATAGGAAGCTGTGTTATACTGAGTCAGACCACTGATCCTCTTAGCTCAGCATTAGCCACAGTGATTGGCATTAGCATTTCAGATGGGGGCAATGCTAGCCCTACCTGGAGATTGCCAGGGATTGAAACTGGGAGTTTCTGCATGCTCTACCACTGAGCTATGGCCCAATACTTAATATGTACTGTTCTGAAAGCATGTATTGCTAGGTGTGTAGGTCAAGGAAGAAACAGACTGAGGGAGAATGGCAAATGATTTGAAAAAAATTAGAGGTAGATAAAGGATGTAAGCTAAGTGGACGAGAGAGAAGAGGCAAAATACTAGACAGAAGAAGGTTACATAGAGGAGACCCACACATCAAAGTGTGGGTGCTTTTAATATAAAGTTAGTGTATAATGAAAAAGGAGCATAGCAGAAGAGAAACAGAAATGAAAAGATTGAGAAACCTTTCTCTGCTGGAAGATTTTGCCTCTTCTCAGCAAGCATCTCTGCCTTTCAGAACAACGGATTGAAATCATAGGAACTGGCAGGGAATGCCCAGAGTGGGGAGAGACGTCAGACTCATATTTGCTTGTAGAAGTAATGGGAAGTGGAAAGGGGAATGTCTTCTCTGAACAGCACTTGCTTTATTTTTAAATGTGTGAACATTTGAGATAATCTTTTCTTTCCCCTTCACCTTTTTGTGTGTGTGCGTACTAAGTAACAAAAATAGAGCCCCTGTGAGATTGTCAGATGTTCAGTCTATTTGTGGAGAAAAACGAATGCTGGCAGCAGCAGTAAGAAAAAGGGATCCATAGGATCTCTCTTCCTGAGCTGCAACCCTCCCCGCATCACCACTGTCCCTTCCTGCTTCACATCCAAGAGGGTTTTTTTTAATGCTAGATCCTTTCTGAACTGAGAAATTCCTGCTCAGCACTAGTGTGCTGCTATTTGATCTAGTATCTCTAAAGTGGAGATTTGACAAACAGATCTCATTGCTACAAATTAAGATTTGTTTTTAGTGCAATAAATCAGGACTGCATTAGATGCAGTGTTACAGGTTTTTAAACTATCATAATTGGTAGATTAATCAACCAAACCTTTAGGGGTCGAATCAGATACAGATCAATTTTAATGAGCGGTGCTAAGAGTTCAGGATGCAATTGCAGCTAATTTGGCTCTGGTGTCTTACTGTGATGGCACAATCTGCAGTCTGCGCGTTGAGACCTGCAGCTGCAGCCACCCCCTTTTGCTTCACCTACCAGCAAGCGGGTATATTTATTTTTCTCTGGCTGCCTCCACTGAAAAAGCCCCTTTAACCTTTTAGATTTTCAACCAGCTCAATCTGTTCTCTATATTATGTATGACACTTAGGTGTGGGGTAAATAACAGGTGTTATAACAACAACAAAAATGGTTGAAAATTTAATTCCTTCATAGTTCTCAAAACAGGGAATGAAGAAGATTATCCCAAGATGGCCTCTGAGTACAGTAAGCTCACAACTCATGTAGTTGTTACGTTCTAGGGATCATGCCTAAAGCCAAAATTACGTATAGTCAAAACACATTGGGTTCAGTGGTGGGGTGGGATTCCCATAGTCTGTTTTTTCCTGGATACCTGCCTCTTTTAAACAACAACAACAATAACAACAACAACAACCTGTCAAGTGTGTAAAGCACAATGTGCATGTTTAATATAAGTTGTGGGCTTCCTGTACTTGCTTTTATATATTATTTTTAAAGTTGCATCATACCATATCTCAAAAAGGCAAAGGTTTCCAAAGATTTTGGAAAACTGAATTTCACACACAACATGTATTTAATTAGTTAATGCCACAATCCTTCCCCACACTCATGGCTGAGTAGGATTTGATCCTTAGCCTCCCACATCAGCACTTGTCATGTAGTGGGAGCCAATCACATGGCAATCCAATATCCGACAATGGCTCACTACATAAAGTAGCTGCCATATCAAGGCAATTTCAAATGGCCTCCATGTGGCAATGGTATCATAAGGAGTAGCCCTTAGTTCCCTGACTTTTGTTGATGATAAGGCTAACCTGATGACCCTAAATACTACCGGAACCATTAACTGAATCTCACATTTGTTTAAGTTTAGTGTTTTCATTACTTTGACATTTTGTCAGAAATTGCTTTTGTTGTAAATGTGTGTGCTCAGAGTGATGTGTGCTTATGTATTACAGGGGGCAGGGGGAATACAATGAGGTGTGATAACTAAATATATGACTCTCCCTTCCAATACCACTGTTTATTCTAGACAGCAGCATTTTGGAAATCTGATAATTAGAGGAAGGCGAAGAGAATCTGCAAGGAGAGTAAGTAGGAACATAGGATTCACTACTGAGGGATCATAAGAACTTCGCCCAATTCCATTGCTGAATCACAGTTTTGTTATTCATAAACTATGCTCACCTTTACACTCCTTATCATAGCTGCCAAGTTATCCCTTTTTTACAGGGATTTTCCCTTATGCTGAATAGGCTTCCTCACGAGAAAAGGGAAAACTTGGCAGCTATGCTCCTTATTTCTCCATTTTGCGGCTAGCAGCCTAGCTGTTCTTATTTTTGTAACCCATAATACATAAGACAATGGCCATGGACCACCCCAGAATCTGCAAGTTATGATAGTGTGGGGGTGGCGAAACCCCAGCATAATGACTTCAGGTCATAATCAGTGCAAAGGATGATAAGATGTGCATAAAAATAAACTCATGAGAAAATGCATGAAAATTAATGTGTCAATTATTCAAGTTTGGCTTGTGAGGTCAGTTTTTAATTGTACCAAAGTAGAGAATAGAGGCAGGAAAATATTGCTGTCCTTTGACACTACTGTCTTTGGAATCTGCCACCTGACACAGATTTCTCCACTTCATGTTAAGGCAAGCTTCAATATTATCTTGAAATTGCAAGGAAATGCCTGAGAAACACAGGATGGAGCCTTGTTCAGTTGTACACAGGCAAATCCTTTTCAGCTCAACAAGTTTTTATATGCCCATAAGTGCAATAAAAATTGAACCCTCTGGGTTTAGATGAGTTATCAGTGGGATTACCTTTCCATTAAACAACAACAGCGACATGGTTGTGATTGGGTGTTGGCTTGTCTGTGGCATTCCTAACTCAAATTTAGTAGGAATACAGCAGGGTGAAGAGTTACAGTGCATCATAAATATGAATACTCAGCTTTCTGTTCTTTGATGTCCTCTAAAATAACTTTCTGCCAAGCTTGCCTGATGGTTCCAGAGACTGGCTCCCTGCTGAATTGTCTGGCTGGGAATTAAAATATATTCTGCAGCTCTCTTTGGCAAGAAAGGTGCAGAAAATGCTTTGTTGACTAGCTTAGTTCTACAAGACAGGGTATTTTATACCCTCATAATATTTTCTCCTGTCTTCTGATGGACTTTTCTCATTTCATAAAAGACAAAGGCAAAACCTCCTCTGAGTATCTAGACACCATGCAGTGGTAGCAGAAAACATATTCTATGACTGCATGTGGCTAATATCTTCCATGACCCAAATACCTGAGCCACAGGTCTCTGAGTGTATTTCCCAATAGAACCATCATGGGCTATGGATCAGCTTAGATTGCTTAATGAAAATCACTGGAACACATCACAGACACATCAGCTTAACTTCTGCTCCAGGTAAAGTGGAGGAATGCATGAAGGTTAGAATCACAGACCCACTTCTTAGCTATTAGCACCCCCATGTGAGTCATTCTGGAGCATACTGATAAATAAATGGTTCTGCTCAGCCAAACACTAATGTATGTTTTGGAATTTTTCATTATTTACATTTTTTAAAGTAGTTCTTGAATCATGGCTCGGGCGCGTGCGGCAAAATTTGGGGTGGAACAAAATTCAGAGGCACCCATTGTCTTAGAGCTCTTCTCCTGGATTCCACCAAGAATTAGCCATCAACTTTTTTAAAACCCCAAGGTCCCTATATAGTACTTCTGCTGAGGGGTGGGGGGAAAGGATGGCCAGTGGGAGAGAAGTTCTACAATGGGTGTGAATTCTATCCCTACCTACAAATTTCATGTCACAACCAAGCTGACCAAAACCTCACCCCATTTTCTCAACTCCAGATAAGGCAGTGAAATAGGGAAGGGGCATTTCACCTTGGCCTCACTTTTAATTAAACATTCAGCAAAGAATGCACTTCGAAGAGACTTCAGTGGATTTATTTATTGTTGATAGAATTTGGAGGGTTATTGATTGCAGTAAACCAACTGGCTGAGAGGGGAAGCTTTCAAGGATGGCTGGTTTCCCCCTCAGAGTCTACTATTACTTGCAAGCCTCTTTGATTTACTTTTGTCCATAACCATGAATCTGTGGGTTTTTAACTTCATTCTGGTAAATTATTTGTACTGGATGTTATTGGGAGCTGTCCAACCATGGGAATCAGTCAGGTGTTGGGGAAGGCGCCTCCATTTCCATCTTAAGGCATCTAGTTACCAATCCATCACACAATGGCTACACCATGGTTTGATGGTGACCTGTAAGTCAGTGGTGGAGCATAGACCTTGCAAGAAAATGGCTCCAAATTCAACCTCTGTCATCTTTAGGTGAGATCGGGAGAGACTCCTGCCTCAAATCCTGGCAAGCTGCTGCCAGTCAGTGTAGACACTATTGAGCTTCATGGACCAACGTTCTGACTCAGCATATGAGTCAGCTTCTTATGTTTTCACAATTTTGCTTTGTTAGGAGGGAGTACCAGACCAGTTTGAAGCTGGTTCGTAAACCACAGTTTTGCGTTAATTGTGCTTTGCTGTTAAAGCCTGATAACAGAAGTCATCCAGAGTTTTGGAGTACGTTGTCAGCAAAATGCTGATGACACACAAGCTCTACTTCTCCTTTACATCTGCAGGTCTGTGCTTTTAAATTCCATGTCCAAGTGTTTTTTTAAGTATTGGCTGGATAGCTCAGTTGGTTGAAGTGTGGCAGTGGGTGTGCTGGACCATTGCCTTGCCTCAGTAATGGACTGGGTGAGAGCCAACAAACTGAACTTAATCTAGATAAGACAGAGGTGCTGTTAGTGGGTGGTTCCCTAGACCGGATGGATGGGAGGTGGCCTGGGAGGTGGTATGCAGCTTGAGTGTACTTCTGGATCCATTGCTCTCTCTTGAGGCTCAGGTGGCCTTGGTGGCACGGAGTGGCTTCCATCAGTTTTGGCTGGTGGTCCAGCTGCGCCCCTATCTGGATAGCTGCACTCTGTCATCTATGCTCTGGTAACCTCTAGTTAGATTACTGCAACATGTTATATGTGGGGTGGCCTCTGAATGTAGTTCAGAAACTTCAGCTGGTGCAGAATTCAGTGGCCAAGTTGTTCACTGGGACAGGACAGTTTGAGCATATGATCCTGGCCCGACTGCACTGGCTGCCAAATAGTTTCCAGGCCAAATTCAAAGTGCTGGTTTTAACACCATAAATGAAGGCATAAATGTCTCAGGACTGCAATACCCCAAGTACCGCCTCTCCCCAGATGAACTGACTTGGACCCTGCAATCTTCATCTGAAGGCCTTCTTCGTGTTCCTCCTCCGTGAGAAGTCTGAAGGCTGCCAACACAAGAACAGACCTTTTATGCAGTGACTCCCTGCTTGTGGAATTCTCTCCCAGGGAGACTTGCCTGGCACTCTTGTTACATATATTTACGTAGGTGCTGGGCAAAAACATTCCTCTTCTCCCAGGCCTTTGGCTAATTAAACAATATATAGCCTTTTAAACTGTGTGGGGTGGGGCTGGGGGTTATTGATTTTTATATTGTAAACTGACCCTTGATGTTCGGATGATGGGCAGTATAGAGATTTAAAAAATTATAAGCATCATAATTGAAAAGCCATAATTTGGGCTATTGTTCCATGATAAGAGGCTGCTTCACTGTGGAGACAACAGGAGCAGAGCATCTGATCATCTGAAGATGGCTGCTGAGATAGAAAATAAAAACAGACAAGCAGTCCCAAACCATGGTTTGCCTTTGCTATTTTTTTCACCATAGTGTAAGTTTAACATGGCTAAACATGGCTTGAAGTGATTCAGAACTGAGCTGATTTCCTCTAGCCCCTGGTGTGGCGCTAGTTCAATAGGTGTTGTTTTGCGTTGCTATTTGTCTTTTTTTAACATCCTGCTATAGTGTATGACTTTTGAATGATCTCTTATGTGTTTTGTAAATAGACAGTAGCATTAACACTGACAACTCTCCCCCCCCCCCCCGGCGCCCCTTCTGTCCTGTTCAAAGCCAGAAGGGCTGTGTTTTATCCCAATATGCTACCAAATGTCAAGATGTAGTGTACTAAATGGTCCAAAAAATGTTAGTAACTAGTTTTTAATTTGATGCTGTTCTGTGTTCTTACAATGATTTCTAAAATAGGGAGCCAGTGATCAACAGAATTTCTTGTTTATATTGTCTGGGTCTTTTAGTAGGAAAGGCATAGCTGAATTTTATTCTGTTGACTTTTTCAGAATTCATAATTGGGGGGGGGGGAGACGCTTTAGAACTCCAACATGGTTGTTATTTGCACAAAGGCCAAAATCAGCTCAAACTCAGAAATGCCTGAGGTGGTATTCTTTTATAGTTCAGCAGCTGCTATACAGTACATATAGGAAATAGGGAGTTGTGCATTTTGACGGGACAATACACTACTTATCTTTCTACCGTTACTGTATGTTTTAATAGTAATTTAATTTTAATGTCATTAATTCAATTGGAATACCAGATGTGTTTCTGTGCTGCAAAGCTTTAGCCAGTTTCACGATTATTCCCACTTACAAATTTCTAACTGTTCATATTGCACAAGATTTCCCTTTAGTTTTCGATGGGCTGTGTTATGTTGTTAGCTGTTAAGTCCCCCACCGCTACCGCCGCCGCCACCACCACCCAAAAAACCTGGGAAATAGAGATGTGTGTGTGTGTGTACATGTATATAATGTCTTGAATACACTTTTATGAGAGAGAGAGGGAGATAAAATGTTTGAAGATATTAAATCAAATCCTAAACATATGGTGTAGACACAGAAGCCTGAGTGAGTTCTGCATGCTTAGCCCTTTCCTGACTTGTAGATCAAACTGCAGAAATTGAAAACAACATGAGTTGTGTATCAAACACAGAAATTTGTAGTAGGAGCACCAGTACCAGTGGGAGTGTGGCATATTCCCTGCTGTCAGATGCGTTCCTGGGAGTGTGGGCCAAACCTAGATGTGATGTTGTGGGGAGCTGGGCATGCACACTACCACCTGTGGCATATAGAACAGATGTCTGTTCCTTCCTGGAAATATATCAAGGGTAAGAGGAGCTCAACATGGGTCTGTTGTTTCCCTGGCAGGGTTTTAAACTGACAGGTGGGAACCAATGAGGGAATAGAATCATCGTGTTTCAGGAATATCAGCATCTAGAGAAATAATGCAACAATTGGGGTCAGACTTAAGAAATTAAGTGACTTGTGCAAATAAAGGCAGAAGCAGGTTAGTATGATCTAATATTATTTCATCATTTTGTACTTTTAAAAAAACAACAACCCTCAGACCTTACTGCTAGTTGCATTGTGAGCTAGTGTTGTGTAGGGGTTAGAGGGTCAGAGCTGAACCGAGGAGAGCCAGATTCAAGCCATCACTCATTCACAAAGCTGGCTGGGTGATGTAGCGAGCCAAAGTCTCTTAGCCGAATATTCCTTGCAGGGTTATTTTGAGGATAAAAGGTGGGCAAAGACCTGTTTGCTACTCTGAGCTCTTTCGTTGGATATGATAACATTGTAGGATATGAATGTAAATATAAATAAAATAGCTTGTTTATCAGCAAATACATTGGTCAGATGAATACCATAGGAGTTTCCTTCCTTTTGTGGAGTGCTGCTTACTTCTGGAAGTGCTAGTGTACATGTTATGCATTTGTCTCGTAAATCCAGTTTTTTAATCTAATTCCTCTACACTTTTGATTTATTTTCCTCCCAAGTATCTTTATAAGCTGGCAGGGTCCTTTCTTACCTATTAGAGAGGACCTTAGATTTTACTGAGCCCCTTAACAAATGACAAATATTATGTTTCCTATCTGATGCGTGAGCTGCACAAGCTTTCCTGTGGTAGAAGCCACACTTAGTCCTCAACAACCCTCCACCTTCTACGTTTTTGGTATTTGTGGCCAAAAATTTTTTCCCTTTGCTGATTTCCGAATTGAAGAGCTGAAAAATAAAATCGCATGGATAAGTTGTTTACTTGAATATGTAACTACTTTGTGCTAAAAACAAAAACAAAGGCAGAAGAGGCGCTCTGCAGTTACAACAAAAGCAGCAGCAGCAGCAGCAGCAGCAGCAGCATTTGCACGCGATTGAATTTCCCAAAACTATGTTAATCGAAAGCACTTGGGATGCCGCAGCAGATTCTGTGCCTTCTGTGCGCTTCGCTGGTTTTGCTCAGAGGGATATTCTACATCACCCTTGACCAGCAACTGCACAGGTGCATCTTGCAATGAATAAATTATGTGTGCCAGTGAACTAAGAACAAATGGCAAGAGGCACACAGGACTAGAGCAGTGACAGCAATCATGTCTCTTGCTGTCAGCGTAGGAGAAGGAAAAGGGCATCACCTCTCCCTCTGTCTCCAGTTTTGCCCATCTCTAATCTCCGGTAGACTGATTCCAGGCAGCTGGAATTTTTCTTAGAAAAGTCAGATGCTTGCATTTCAAGGGAAACACTAACATTTCCCCTCTTCTTTACAAAAGGTTGTTTTGCTCCTTTCCCCCCCTTATTTGTGCTTTGTTAACATCAAATGGCAACTTTTCACAGACATATAAAGTAATAAGCATCTTCTTTTTTAATATTTCAAAAGTGGAGCATAGTCCTGAAACCTCTATTATCCCAAAGTTCCCCAGGGTCCTGATTAGCTGTATTTGGTATCTGGAAATCTGGAAGGCAACATACATACATACATGCGTACACAGTTTTACAACTGTGAAAGAAAGGTTGTTTTCTGCTGCTCCAGAGAAGCGGACACGGAGCAATGGATTCAAACTTCAAGAAAGAAGATTCCACCTAAACATTAGGAAGAACTTCCTGACAGTAAGAGTGGAATTTGCTACCAAGGAGTGTGGTGGAGTCTCCTTCTTTGGAGGTCTTTAAGCAGAGGCTTGACAGCCATATGTCAAGAATGCTTTGATGGTGTTTCCTGCTTGGCAGGGGGTTGGACTGGATGGCCCTTGTGGTCTCTTCCAACTCTATGATTCTATGATTCTATGACAACTTAAGTGTTGGGTGAAGGAGGTTCTTGTAGGAAAAAGTTTCTTTCCCATTAGAAGCCCTCATTTGCCATGGCCAATGGCTAGTACAGCGTTTCTCAACCGCTGTTCCGCGGCACACTAGTGTGCCGCGAGACGCTGGCTGGTGTGCCGCGACGTGCGGCGACGAGAAGGGCGATTTGCATTGTCACGTGCCTGGCGGCCGCCAATAAACAGCACTCACCCGCCGGAAAGCAATATTTCTCCTCCTCTTTCCCAAAGCTCAGTGCAAACAGCACTGACCCACCGGAAAGCAATATTTCTCCTCCTCTTTCCCAAACCTCAGTGCAAACGAGCCTGGCGGCCGCCAATACACAGCACTGACCCGCTGGAAAGCAATATTTGGCAAGTGTTTCTTACAGTCATAATTATAATATAGGGCGGCACAGAGTTAAATTTTTAAACTTTTTTAATGGTGGTGTGCCTCGTGATTTTTTTCACGGAACAAGTGTGCCGTGGCCCAAAAAAGGTTGAGAAACACTGGGCTAGTATAATAAAGGATATTTGGATTGGATTAGAAGCCCTCACAAAGCCATCTTTGTGATAGATGTGATAGATTAACAAGGCAAATCTGGGGGGAGTAGAACTTTCTCTCTCTCTAGTTTATCTACTTTATATACATCTGATTACGTTTCATTGCTTTGTCTTATTTCTCAGCTATTGGTGCACATGCGAACAAGGACAAAGCAGGGTCAGATATAATGAATGTGATGCTTATGCAGTTCTTTATGAAGGAAGGGAAGCCCCCCCCCCCCAAAAAAACATGACATTTCAGGTACCCAAGCCATATACCTGCAACCGACATTTCTGTAACCAGAAAATATTTCCTCTTACAAAGAAGATTTTTTAAAAGGTGTATCTGAAGTTTTGGGGCATATTAGATTTGTAAGTTTTAATGCTTTCACAGTTTAAGTGGCAATTTGAACAGGTAGATGCGTTTTAATTCTCCATCTGTGGTGAGAAATCAATACTAGGAAAATTAGATTCTGCTTTAATTAGTTCTAGTGCCGGAACACTTACCTGCAGTACCAGAAATGGTAAACCTGATAGTGTCTGAATGTTGTCTGGATTGAGCATAGTTTCAATTTTGTACATTGAAGCTTGTTATACTCACCTAAGTACTGGTCCACATAGTCACAGTAATCACATGCTACAGACTTGTCAGACCTGTACCACTTCAGAGTATTGGAATACTTCTCCATGATGAACAAAATCCCTGCATGCATAAATCTAGTATATGAGAGCAGAGGTTTTCAACCTTTTTGAGTCCATAGCTCCATTAACCGACTACATTCTTTCTACGGCACCCCTGTAGGGCTCAGGAGCCCAGTTATGTCACCCCTTGCCTGCAGAGCTGGCAGCCTCTCACCCTTTTTTGAACACCCTCCCTTCTGGAGTATTCCCTCAGCCTCCTCTCCTGTCCCCTCTCCTTGGGAGTCCTCCGGGCAGCAGTTGCTGCTGTCCCTGGTCTCTGAGCTCTGCCCCCCGCCCCCAAAAGAGGTGCCTCCCAGAGGCACCATTCACTTGTGGAGCTTATAGCTAAGGCCTGCTGCAATAAACAGCTGTGCAAGCCTGCATTAGAGAGAAGACTGGCTGAGAACTTTCCTCCTTTATGTGTTAGATTTCTAAGTGGCTATATGTTCTTCTTCTTTTTAATAGAGGAAAGCCCTTTAACCAACTATCTGCATTATAAGAAAACAGGAATCCCTGCAACTATCCTTCTTTTCTGTACTTCTGGGTTGTTTTGAAGTCCTGGGCTGTGTTGAAATCAGCATTGCATCATACATGTGAGGGATATAATTTATATCCTTCATTACTAAAGTACCTTTAAAAAGATAGCTTTCATGACCCGTAGTTGTAGGTTGACTTCACCTATGGATCCCAGATATGAAGCTCATATCTGGTGCCAGGAAGCTGAAATGGTGTTGGTGCAGGGCTGTGTCCCACAACCTCCATTCTCACCCTTGCCACCTTCAGTGAAAGGGATGTGCAAGCTTTCCAACAACCAGGAGCTTGGAACATGCAGAGTTCTTGATTGCAAGGAGGCTTGTATGTACATGCAGGTGATCAGGCTTAAAAGATCCATTCCACACACAACACCCCTCAGCTGCTGATCATGGCCAGGTTGGGGGTTGGGGTGGGGCAGCATGCAAGGCTCGACAGCTTCACCATGCTCACAACTCTCCAATGCCTGAATAGCCCAAGTGTTGAAGTTCTAATTTCTGCAGTGCTTTCGGTACTTCTGACAACTGCTTAATATATCAGAAGACAAATACTGTAGTGAGAGATAGATAGCCACCCCCACCCCCTCATTCATTGGGATTCCCACTCATCTCCATGGAAACTTGTAACACACAGGAATAAAACTCAGAAGCTGTGGCTCTTTTTAAAATATGGGTTTTTTTATATATATAAAAAATTAAAGAACACAGAGAGGAGAAATAGTAAATGCAAACAATAATGGCACTTCTACCTCTAGGCTCCAAGTTTAAGATTTTTGTTCAGTCTTAGATGTTGGCTAAATTCAAATGCACTGCAAATAGCTACTTTGTCAACAATTTTAGCATTGTGTATGTGTGTACGCACACACATTCATGCATTTGGGTGAATGGGGATTGTTTAGAACTGCATACCGGCAGTCAGGGTAATGGTACTTTTAAAAAAAATGTATATTGAATACCGGTATAACCTGACAATGCAAGTGTCACTGGGAGCTGTGTATCATGTTGATTTTAAACTGAGCACCAGTGGGACCTCTCTCTATGTAACTTCAAGAAGTATAGCTATTTCTCTCCCCACATCACAAGCTGGGGTCAATGAGGCTACTATGGCACAACAAAGATAAAAACTGCGGCCACATCACCTCTGTTTTTTAACACGAGATTTGGTTAATATTCAGATGACTGAAACTCGTGCATTCATGTTAATTTATTTTTTGTGAAACAACGACAACAAATGCAACTGGAATGTAATTGTGAACCACCTGGAGAAAGTGGTTATGAGAGCAATTAGCCTTGTTTTTCAAAATACAATGCCCAGGTAGCTAGACTCCATACAGCTCCTAAGCAACAGGGGTATGACTCTCCAAGGGAGAAGGAGATGGTGGCACAGCAGAAAGAGCAGCTTGGCCTTTGGGTCCTCAGGGTCTGATTTCCTATCTTAGGGGGGGCAAAGGAAATGGGCAGGCGGTAGACCGTGCGGAGAGAAGGGAAAAGCGAGAAAAGAAAAAGTGAGATTGTGGAGGCGAGAGAGGCAGTAGTGGATGTTTCAGTTCCAGCACACTTGCACTTTTAAAAGTGTCCACAAGTTGGGATGTGGGGGAGAGAGAGTCAGTGCCCGTGAGCACAGCCTTCTACTACCGTAGGAATCACTTCAGGACCCAATGGGGATGGCCTCACAAGCCAGAAGAAATAATCCTTTAGTTGCTCTCTCTAGCTCAAGACCTAATGGCAGCATCGAGGGGAAAACCCTTATCTTTGGCTGAACGTTGCTGCAGCTTTAATAAAGCACATTTGTAAATGCCTTGAGCAGGTCAATAGGTCTCTGATTAAACAATGGTAATAGTGCAAAACTTGCTCCCATGTCTGCTCCCGGCATCTGTTTTGCTTTGGGTATCGGATATCTAACAGAAATTCATGTGCCAGGCTCTTCCTACTGCCAGCTTCCCCCCACCCCAGGTTCTTAGTAAAGATGTTTATGTGCAGGTCTTGCATATGAGCTCTAAATTAACGTTTTCTTATTACTTTCTAGCACTTTGATTTATTTTGTTTTGGTGCTGGTAGCAAACATACAAACCCAAGACTGAATGCAAAAGGTGTCCTTATTTCCTATAGTTGTTACATTCAAGAGGGCTCTGTGATATTTCCACTTTAATTTATGCTAATTACATGGAGGGTATGTGTTATTTGCTTGCCTCTTATTAATTTATGATTTGACTGCTGCATTTCTAAACAGTCTTAAGCTATTTATGCCATATGCAATTTAAGTATAAATTCAGTAGGAATGAAACAAAATTCTGATAGCTTTTCTGAAACCGCACAGACCCCCCCCCCCCCGCACACAGAAGAGATAAGAACAGGAAAACGGATCAACTGCAAATTACTCGCTACCATTAAGACAAACTGAATTGATAGCATTCTAGTGCCACATGACAGATAGCAGCAATGAGTTTCTTTATGCGGCCTTGTTTACCAGGAAGTTGTTACTCTTTTCCTTCTTTTGCTCAGGGGGTTGTTAATTTCTTGAAGTCTGAGGCATGAGCGCATCTCCAAATTAACTACAGTAGGTTGGCAATAAAAGATTCCCCCCCTCTATATTTATGCATTTTGCATTGGGTTTTATTTCCTGAAATTATGTTGCATATTGTTGCGTTATTTAATTAAACATGGAAATTGCAAATGCATCTCTGCAATTATTTAATCTACTTGAAACTAGGTTTATGTCCAGGGAAGGTAGGGCAGTAGTAGTAATGTTTTTGGAGCTTTGTGCGTCTCTGGTCAGTGAAGCCTGAAGCCAGTGCTATGTCTCCTCTCTAAACATGGGCAGCACAATACAGGGAGAGGCATTTCTTCAAGTAACAGTTATCACATTTGCAGGATGCAAGGTGGAGGAGCATGCCCTTTGTTTCTGTTCTGAAAATGCTCTGAAATCCTTATTCGTTGTTTTGATGTGGCTGGTATGACTGGTTTCTGTTTCCCACCATTTTTAAAGATTATTTTAAATTACCTTTTCAGCATTTTATTTATGCTTTGGGAGTTCTCAGCTGGAGATGGCAGGAAGGTGTAGGACACTTGCAGATGTGGCTGCCTTTTTTTAGATGCCTGGCTCACCCTGAGCTAGAAACAGAACTCATGCATGCTGTGGCACATGCACTGGTAAGCTTACGCCTGGAGTATTGCATTGTAATGTATGTCTTGGGTTGGTTCCTGAGCTAGTCTCAACTGCAATCTTGCAATGACATTGATCCCAGTTCAGGTGCAATGGACCTCACAACCTGGAGCAACACAGCAATAAGGTCCAATTATTATGCCTCCCACCTTCTGCCATGGCAATTTTGTATGTTTCTGTTGTGAACAGCCCTGTGATCTTTGGATGAAGGGTACAACAACAAGCCACCATGAACAGTAGAACTGTAGCTGTGGCAGTAACCCCACCACTCCAAAAAGCCCCACAGAGATTGCACCCTAAAAACACTGAATTTAGTTGATATTCAGCTACGTAGAGGTGCCAGAATTTTTTCATAAGCCAGGCTTGTAAGGTAAAGGTAAAGGTACCCCTGACCGTTAGGTCCGGTTGTGAACGACTCTGGGGTTGCGGCGCTCATCTCGCTTTACTGGCTGAGGGAGCAGGCGTTTGTCCGCAGACAGCTTCCGGGTCGTGTGGCCAGCATGACTAAGCCGCTTCTGGCGAACCAGAGCAGCGCACGGAAATGCCATTTACCTTCCCGCTGGAGCGGTACCTATTTATCTAATTGCACTTTGACGTGGTTTCGAACTGCTGGGTGGGCAAGAGCAGAGACTGAGCAACGGGAGCTCACCCCATCGCAGGGATTCGAACTGCTGAGCTTCTGATCAGCAATCCCTAGGCTCTGTGGTTTAGACCAGTGCTCCCCAACCTTTTTATCGCCGCGGACCAGTCAACGTTTGATAATTTTACCGCGGCCCGCTGAGGGGGGGACATTGATTGTTTATATTTTATTTAGATTGTTTTGATTTAATAATTTTAATTTAATTGTATTTAAATGTTCCTTGGGCGGCCCGGTACCAATTGATCCACGGACCGGTACCAGTCCGTGGCCCGGGGGTTGAAGACCACTGGTTTAGACCACAGCGCCACCCGCGTCCCACCTCAAATGAAAGGCAGGTAGTGTTGGGACAAGGTTCTTTCTTGGCTTGGATGAAAATATGAGCCAGATAGGAATTCCACATGTCCCTGTCAGGCTCCATTACCAATATATATTTTCCCCTCCTTATACTTACATATCTAGTGAAAATTATCCTTTCTTATGGCATATCTCTAGGGTTCTGTGTCCTTTTTTTAAAAAAAGACATCACAGTCATTCTTTCTAATCTTAGATAAACTTGAAGCTACCCATGCATTTTAAGGGCTTGGAAATGAACAAGTTGAAGATTCACAACACCCAATTTAACATTTCTCCCCTAATATCTGTCCCACATTTTTAATGGTATTTTTCACAGGCAGATATGTAAGACTCTGTAATGAGGACTTCAGATTAATAGTTATACCTTTATACCTTTTACTATGATTCCACCCCCTGCCCCTTATTGCTGGGACTCTGCACTCCTTATTCAGCACTCAAGGAAAACTACCACAGACTAAATACACTGTAGTATGCAGCAGATTTTAATTTTTTTAAAAACTTGATCTGTTCCTCCTTTAATCAGGATGTCATAGCTGCTTGTGAACACTGAAACAGCAACTGCTTATATAACATCCTTAGAATTAGAAATTTGCTGCTTATAGGGTATTTATGTTAAATAGTCTCTTCATGTCCAAAATGGAGGAGCGAAACTGGGTCACATAAGATGTATTAAAAACAGTGATTATGGGAATGTTGAAATTTTTATGTCCAAAATTGTATAAGTCATCGGAAATTATAGTTCCCCACTGGTTTCTTTGTATTGCCATTTTTAATGTGTGGTTTACGTCTGTTCATACTTCAGTGTAAAGTTTGTCCTGATTGTTGAACAACCTAAATGAACCACCAAGGTATGACACTGGAGGATGTGCAGGTGAATGAGCATTGGATAGTACAGTACATCTCATGTCACTATATGCAGTAAATGTGTTGCTGGGACAGAAGGACAGAGGAACAGAAGGAAATATACTGGTGATACCTGGCCTCATTATTTGTTTCCTACCTCATTCTGTCTGCTGAGTGGCATTATGCTGCTACTTGCTTCATGTTCGGCATTGTTTTTAAGTGAGGGCCGACCAGTTGTTTCCACAGGCCAAAGTTTTGTGTGAGGGGATCATCATTTCCCAGGATGGTTTGTAGATAATTAATGATAGCATCATGGAGGTTTCAGCTGAGAACAGTAATTATTCAGTTATGAAGTCCTGTCATTTTTTTTCTTACAAGGCTACTATAATACTGACTTTCCTTGACTGTCACTTTGGTTTTTCCTATGCTTGCCATATTTCAAAAAGTAAAATTACTGACACCCCAAAGTTCTTAGGAAACCACCAAAATTGTTGCACTTTTTTTTAAAACCAAAGATGTTGACCTTCTTTTAGGAAGCTGTACCATGCTTTCTCTTTCTGGGACTGGTTAAGGCACCAGGCGGCATGCATATTTCAGTTCTGCACAGCTGGGCTATTAATGGGCTCCTATCCAAAGGGAGAGATTTTAGATTTAGATTTGCAGAGTTGGAAGGGACCCTTGGGAATCTTGTGCCCAACACATGGGACTCAAACCCACAACCCTGATATTAAGAGTCTCATGCTGAGCTATTCTCAGTAGCCTTAATGTGGCCTTCACAAACTTGCGCCATAGTGCTCCTGAAAGTGAATTTATTGTGTGGGTTAAGGCTGATTCATGGTGTGATGAAGGCCATTGAAGGCCTGGGTGAAATGTTTGTAAGGATGCTTTTAACATACATCTAGTTGATGCTGGTAATACTCATGTATATCAGGTATAGAAGGAGATCACGGTGCACTTTGGGTATGCTTAGGGCCAGCCCAGGATGGTTTGCCACTTCAGGCAAAACAAAAAATGCAAAAAAAAACCCAGCTGCTGCCACACCAGCATACTCCCTCTGCCGAATCTGCCACTTGAGGCAACTGCCTCACTTCCCCTCATGGACGCTGGATTTGGGTTGGGTTGTTAAGGAAATCTTGTTACGAGGCCAATTTGAGTGTACTGGCATGTTGTGGAGCCATAATAATGCCCAGGGCAATGCCATTTAACCGAACGTACAAACTGTCCCTGTGTGTTAACTGTCCTCATTTTTTGTACTAATTGAAAACTTTGGATGCTAAGCAGACTTGTGGTATTGTCAAGGATTATGTTCCTGTTGGCCTTAGTGTTGAGTTCCTGTTGAGTGTTAGTGTGCAAAGGTTTAACATCTATAGTTCTAACTTGAGATAATTTCTGAGCGATCCTTCATGGAGCATGGCTTGGCCTTTCTGCTGGAGATTCATCCCTACTTCACAAACAGAAAAAGGTATGCGGCAGTATATTCTTGCAAGGGGGGGGGGAATGAGGGTGAGGTGGCAATATGGAAAGGAGGGGAGATGAAATAATTGAAAGGCTGAGATGCAGAATAATTGTGTATATGGTATGCCACAGTGAAAAAGGTATGATTTCCTCAGCTTCTCCTCCATGAACCTGATATCTTGACAAGCTTCAGTGTACTATTCAAACATAGCTAGCTATTGTTTCAGGTGGCTGAAGTCTTTGGAAAAGGAAAGAAAGAAAGATTATGTAAAATAATTTATAAAGCATAATTCAGACAGTGCCCTTTGGCTCTTCCAGAATTCAGTAATTTTATTCTCTGGAACTAGAAATCACTTAAAAGCACAATGCGAAGAAAATAACAAGGGTGTGATAAGAACATTGAACCATAACATCAACATTAGCTAGTTAGATATTCAGACCTAATATAGAGAAGAGTTGAAATAAGTATAAGCTGAGGCTTCCTTTCCCCTTTCTCTGTGTACTTTATTTCCAGGATACCTTAAGAACTTCCTGAGCCCTTATATCCCAGCTCGATCTCTAAGATCATCCACAAGAGCGCTATTAGTTATAGATGTGTTGCTGGTCCCATGCTGTGGATGAAAGCTTCAGCAGGAACCCATGCTTCTGACTTTCAGGCATCTCTTGAAGACTTCGTTATGCTGACAGGCTTTTGCAGCTATTTAATTATTTTTATTATTAGCCAAATGATTATCTGCATTGTTTAAGTGGAGTTTCATGTTTTATTGTTGTGCACCACCCAGATATTTTATGATAGGGCAGTACAGAAATGCTTGTATGAAAATAAATAACACGAGGAGAGTGCTGTTTCGCTATACAGTCGTACTTGGAAGTCGAACGGAATCCGTTCTGGAAGTCCGTTCAACTTCCAAAATGTTCGGAGACCAAAGCACAGGCAGCTCCTGATTGGCTGCAGGAAGCACCTGCAGCCAATCGGAAACTGCGGAAACCCCGTCAGACGTTTGGGTTCCAAGGAACATTCACAAACCGGAACACTCACTTCTGGGTTTGCGGTGTTCGGGAGCTGAAAAGTCCAAGTACCAAGGCATTCGGGATCCAAGGTACAACTCTACTCCTGCTTGGGGATTTTCCATTGGCATCTAGTTGACCACCAAGAACAGAATGCAGGACTAGATGGGTCTTGGCCTGATCTAGCTGTGCTCTTCTTAATTTAGTAATTTATAGCATGAGAAAGAGAGAGACAATGAATATATGCTTTACTATTCCCCCCCCATACATTTTGTCTCTGTGCTTTCTTTTTATTCTGTTACTGAAACTTAATTTGCAACCGTTTTATCAGAACTTAGTATTGCTTGTCAGTTACGAATGCTTATGCATTTAAAACTGTTCTGCAGATGTACAACAACTTGTAGCCTATGCTTATCAGCCTTTTCAAGCATAGCATACCAGCATAAACTTGAAAAATGCATTTTTTAAAAAAATTGCTTACCATATTTCTTTCTCCTCCCCCTTCCTTGTATTTTCTACTCCTTACTGTAATTGCATTTTGAGCATATTATGTGGCTGTTTTGTTGAACTCTGGGAATTATATTTATAATGTTGGGAACACCCCCTCCACTCAATTCAGGAGTGAGTCAGCAATTATAAGCATCTTTGGAGACCACTTGAAAACAATAATCAGGTTTCCCCCACCTTCAAAGTGTGTGTGTTTATGTGTGTGCAGATTCTCATTTTACATTGTAAGCTACAGATGAACTTTTGGGGGAAATGATGCTCAAATCTGTATTCCAAAAGCAAAAGATGCAAAATCTTCAGCCACATCACTAGAAATCGTCGCATGGGTGGTTGTTGTTGTTTTGTTTACTGCATTTGTATTCCACCCAGTAACAGTGTTCCCTGGACAGCTTACAGCAACAGAACATTAAAAACAACAACAATCGTGAAACTCACAAAATTATAGCACATGAGCAGAAAACAGTGTAGAAAAATGCACTGCTTCTGTAAAAATATTCATAAGACGCTTAACATTCAGTAGATTCAAAAGTTCACAATGTAGAAGTTGGGGAGAATAAAAAGGTCTTCATCTGATAACAAAACGATCGCAAAGAAGGTGCTAAAAGGTGATCCTTTTTGGGCAGGGCATTCCGTAACTGAACACTTCCTCTGGTTAGCCACCTGGGACACCTCCACATAGTGGTGGAATCCAGATTGTCATTCACAAACCCACAGATGTCACTACAACTTCATTAAGCCTCCCATGCACCTTCTATTTCTCTGTATGGTGAGAAGTTGCCAGAAGCAGTACTTAAAGAGAAAAGAGACGTGAGTCAGATGTGCTTCTAGCAATTGCGTAGTGTTAAGGCTGAGCAGTTGCACGAGTGAGATGCCTTAGCAAAGCCTACAAGTTTCTAATTTGAGTTGTTTATTAAACATCCAGGAGTAAAACTGAGGGATAATGATCGATCACATTACATACATTATGATGGTACATCCTTTACAAATTAAGCCTAAATTCAATTGGTGGAAGAGGGTTGGACCCAGCAGCGGCACTCTGATGATGATAAGGCTTCCACCAGCAGAACAGGACGCAAAGCAATTTTGGGCAAGTTCCCCCGTCAGAACCCCCACACTTGAGCAGATTTAGAATTCTGATGGGCTGCAAGGGGGGGGGTCATTTAAAATTGCTTCTCTCCCCATTCTGCTGATGGAAGTTTTGCCATTGTTCCCTTCCTCATCTCAGACCACTCATTGGTGCAAAATGATGTGTCAATGAGAGCGTGTTAACTGAGAATTAATTGTTGCAGGGGTGAAGTCCTCTCGCAGGGGGCGTGGAGGGAGATTGTTGTTGTTGTTGTTGTTTACGGATTCCAATAGGATTGACATTCGATGCCCGGATCCAGTTAAGAATCTTCGTTCTTCCATCACATCCTTACAGCTCTGATTATGAAACAGCTCTTTTGACTTTTTCACTACTGCAGTGTTGCTTGATTTATTGAGCCACGCTTCTCAGTCACTGTTTTGTTCGTCTGTGGTCGCTAGTAGGATTTACAAATTGATGTGATTCAAGCTCAAAATTAGAAAATTAAATATTTAGTATCAATAAACATACTACCCTAAAAAGCATGCATAGTATTATTTTTTACATTGCTATCAAATTGGACGAAAGCAGTAAGACCTAATTTCCTTGCATTCCCTATGTGCTCTGCAATGGAAGCTGCATTGAACCCTCGCTTGGTAACTGCAGATGGTGGAGTGCTGGTGTTCTATAGTGTCTGGACACATAGTGAAAGGATTTTGACCATCCTGTTGTCACCTACCTACCAGTAAAAAGGTAAAGGGACCCCTGACCATTAGGTCCAGTCATGGACGACTCTGGGGTTGTGGCGCTCATCTCGCTCTATAGGCCGAGGGAGCCGGTGTTTGTCCGCAGACAGCTTCCGGGTCATGTGGCCAGCATGACTAAGCCGCTTCTGGCGAACCAGAGCAGCGCACGGAAACGCCATTTACCTTCCCGCCGGAGCGGTACCTATTTATCTGCTTGCACTTTGACGTGCTTTTGAACTGCTAGGTTGGCAGGAGCTGGGACCAAGCAACGGGAGCTCACCCCGTCGCGGGGATTTGAACCACCAACCTTCTGATCGGCAAGCCCTAGGCTCTGTGGTTTAGTCCACAGCGCAACCCACGTCCCATTTAAGCTTTAGGGGCAAGGAAAAATATTTTGGCGAGCTTTTGAATATAAGGCGGTGTCTTGGAACAGTCCACTATTCTACCAGCTTATGGTTGTCTGTGCCCTTTTGTTACCCATAAACTCTTCACCATTATTTTGTTCATTCTTTTGGGTTGCAGAAAGTTGAAGTCAAGTTATCTCCTCCTTCAAATTCCCGGAAACAAAAATATATGCCACTATAGAATCAAGTCCCAGCATTTGCGGGTGTTTGTGTTAAGGAACATTCCAACAATCTGCTTTCCTTCTCCTTCTTTGCTGGCATGGGCCCCTGTTTTGCAAATTTATCTTTGCCTTATTTGCATCAGTATGAAAGGATCACTAAGCTAAAGTTGATTAGCAACTGTAGGTTGCTGTAATGTGAGGCTTAGCTGTCTTGTACACTTACCGTCTCATCATGGCTCAGCTATGGTGCAAATGACTAACATTGATCTGTGACAGAATATGGCCAAAGCCTTTCCCATACTAAGCAACCCCTTAGAAATTCGGCATGGAATAACAGCATGGAAGTCCTGCTATGGGAAGAGGTTGGTGGTCATCCCAGTTGATGGTAGCTAAAAACTTTTTGAAGTCCAGAGTTTAAGGCTGTAGTACCCACAATCTTCTCCAAATCCCGTCAATCCCAGCCAAGAAAAAAGAGAGCAACATCTGAAGGGGCACCACATTGAGTACTTGCTCTACTTTGTGTATTGTTTCCAAAGCTATTCGCCAATTGAAGGTACTGTAATTTTTCCTGCATCTGGGAAGTGTAGTTGTGGTATAAGAAAGCATAAAGGTAAAGGTAAAGGACCCCTGACCATTAGGTCCAGTCGTGACCGACTCTGGGGTTGCGCGCTCATCTCGCATTATTGGCCGAGGGAGCCGGCGTATAGCTTCCAGGTCATGTGGCCAGCATGACAAAGCCGCTTCTGGCAAACCAGAGCAGCACATGGAAACGCTGTTTACCTTCCCGCTGTAGCGGTTCCTATTTATCTACTTGCACTTTGACGTGCTTTCGAACTGCTAGGTTGGCAGGAGCTGGGACCAAGCAACGGGAGCTCACCCCGTCACAGGGATTCGAACCGCCGACCTTCTGATCAGCAAGCCCTAGGCTCAGTGGTTTAACCACAGCGCCACCTGGGTCCATATGAAAGCATATACCATGGTAATTGGTAGTCTTTAGGTATTTCAGGATTCTCTGGTGTTTTAGCTATGATAAAGGTAGCACAGCTACCCATGTGAAATTTATTTCCCAGGCTGTGTGTCTGTTGCTTGTTTAGTTGTGTAATGGTTAGTGCAAATAGGCTTCTAACAGGTCAACCCTTGTCACAGCCCTTTCCTATATTTCTGCAACAGGAGCTCTCTGAGGAGTATGTTTCACTTCTTTTCAGTGTATCTTTTCAGGTATCACAAGAGAGTCTGTTGCTCTGTGAGCATTCACAGGAGATTCAAGATGGCAGCTATAACCCATTACTCTAATTGTTGACCTGTAAATTTTTATATGGTTCTAATTGCAAAACACAGAGCAATGGGCTGTCACTGCCATTCGGGATTCCTGGCAAGCTGAAATATGGATACTGGCAGCATAAAACTGGTAATGGCAAAAGGGAAATTGTGTGAGAGAAAGCAGCCACCCATTGGTCCGAAAAAGTTTTGGAAGTTCTCGTGATGCCATAAGAAGTATATATCATCAAATATACATGATACCATCACAATGTTAGCTATCACCCCTTAAGATATTCATAAAAAATGTAAAAGCTCTGGATTTCCTAATACATTTTATTAAATGTATAATTAATCTGTGGAACTTGTTGGTGTAGGATATTAATTATTGAAATAAACAGTATAGCATGTTATAGAAATTAGTTATTTTATATGAATAAAGGGGGGAATATCTTATACTTTTTTTGAGGGGAAACAAAAATTGAAAGGTAGTCAGTCTTCATATACACATACATGCATCATTTGATTTGGATGCCGCCTTTCCATAGTTAAAACCATGCTCATTAATGGTTACTAATTTAGTCACTGAAGAAATGATATTTCAGACGTTTATCTCACTGTATCATGATTCCTGCAAGTTGTGCAATCCATGTCCAAATATTCTCAGGGTAAGGGCCTATATGACCCCCCTCTGTGTATAGCTCCTGCTGGAAAACAGAATGAATTGAATTCCAGGTGTGACTGCCACAGGTGCAGGCTGCGGCCTGCACAGATTAGCTTTTAGCAAAGCTTCTCAGTTGCTCATCGTAGGCCAATGTGCACAGAGCTCAGCATGCAAAGGAAATAGCCACACAACCCCCGAAGGATGCACAGCTAAGGCAGGAGCAGTCTTCAGGCTGAATATTTTCTGGCAGCTACTGTACACTACTGTAAGGTTGCTACTGCTGCTGCTGCTGTTATTTATTACTCTTATTTCTCCCTAAGGTCAAAGGGCAGTTTACAGTGGGGCAAATAACAATAATACAATATACAAAACCAGCTACAAAGACAACGGGTCTGATGGATCAATTAAATATCTTAATTATTAATTAAATATCTGTGCCACGCATTTCGGGTGGGTAAAATTCCAACAGGAAGCAGGTATAGGTCATGAGGCTTCTGGTGCTGGAACAGTACAGGCCAATATGCTGCCAGCTTGTACATCACCTTGAGATGCATGTGTGGGAGGCAATAAATCAATAAGTAACCTGTGATGAATTCTTAAGCGAGATATAGTTCAGACAATGTGACGCTTTTTAGCTATCTGGAAATAAATACATTATTAATTTTATTAGGGAGCCATCATGCCTTTTAGAACTTTAGAACTTTAGAAATGCCTAAATAATCACTGATGCCCCTGGAATAAAATGTTGATTTGGACACTAATACTTTCCCCCCAATTTCTTTTAAGGCAATGACAAAAAACAACAACTCAGTGATACGTACTTCTTGTTGACGACCAGCACAAATAAACATTTCTCCAGCCTTATAGGCAATTTCTCATATGAAACCAAAACATTTGTTTATCTATAAACTGTAGACTAGCCAATTGTTTAAGCATAGGTAAACGCAAAGGGTTTAAATACAGATAAAAATAGTTTTGTTAATTAGGGTATTAGAATTGCTACACACACACACACACAATTTCTAAAGCTTTCTAAAAAGAAAACTTTTGCCCTATCATGGTATAAGGAACAAGGCACTCATAGTGCTAATTCTATAGTTTCTGGCATTGTTTTTTCAGGCCATTTCAAAGTGTCCACAGTGTTATCAATCATGTTTGCTAGGCCACACAGGACATGGAACAGCTCCAGCCAGGCCATGTGTGCTTCACAGAAGCATCTGGTAGGATGAACACGAGAGAAGGAAAGTTGATCTCATGACTGTCTATTGTTGAAAATCTAAAATACAGGATTGGCACAGGGAGTTCACTTCTCCGGTGACATATCCCATCAATATTATATGCAATGGCAAGAAGTAAGGGCTTGTGGAAGCCAGTTAGGGAAGGCTGTGCTAATTAGAGGATCCCGTTCTTCGTCTTTATGAAGGAAACTAGATTGGTCAACTTGGTTCAGCAGAGAAACAAATGTCCTGGCACTTACATAGAGAGAACCTAAAAGCAGGGAAACAGACATATGCAAATACTTTATGAAAGGGCTTGGTGAGGGGGGGGAAATAGTTACAGGCCTCTCTCACTGTGTACGACAAACACAGAATATCCATTAAACAGATGGGCTTTGCTGACTTCCAAAAATTGAGTTTAGGCTTTTTCAAGCCAAAGTGACTGATAGTTTTGGCACCACTGTTGAGAGTTTACCAGAATGAGATGGCATTAGCGAGACTATTCAGATTATACATAATGTAATATAAATATACGAACATAAAGACGATCCTGCTGGATGAGGCCATTGGCCCATCAAGTCCATCATCCTTTTTTTCACAGTGGTCAAAGTGCAACAACACTCTGCCCGCCTGTGATTCCCAGCAGTAGAGGGGCAACATAGCCATCGTGGCTAGTTGATAGCCTTGCCCTCCATGTCCACTCCTCTTTCAAAGCCATCCAAGTTGGTGGCCTTCGCTGCCTCCTGTGGCAGTGAGTTCCATTGCTCAATTAACAAGTGCAGAAGCACTTTCTTTTGTCTGTCCTAAATCTTTCAGCATTCATTGGATGCCTATGAGTTCTAGTTTTATGTGAGAGGAAGAGAAACGTTTTTCTCTAACTACTTTCTCTACGTGGCGTATAATTTTATAAACTTCTATCATGTCATCTGTTATGCTCCTCTTCTCTAAAATTGGGTAGTGGAAGAAGGTAAGCTTTTTATCCCTGAGCTGTGACATGCTGGTAGGTGGGTTGGTGGAGAGGAGAATTGCAACTGCAACTGGCGGTTGTTGGCTTTAGTTTTATTTATTTGACAATGACCAAAGAACACTACATTAGCCAATTATGGCATCAAGTACTTGGTTTAAACATACAGTAGCCACTAATTTTCACTTATATATTCTAAGAGAATTCCAAGCATGGAATACAGATGTGTTTGGTGTCAATTCTAGCTTGTCCGTAATTGAAATAAACACCAGTTACAAGTAGTACTGATAAAATTACAGTAGCAGTAATCAAAATCAGGGTCATATTTCTCAAGAACAGCCCACAGCATAAAGAAGGCATCTCTGTAGCATTAATAAGCCCTAATTTAGGCAGCCCTAATTTAGGCAAGTTCTTAAAGAAATGGGAGTGCCTGATCACCTCATCTGTCGCCTGAGAAATCTCTATGTGGGACAAGAAGCTACAGTTAGAACTGGATATGGAACAACTGAGTGGTTCAAAATTGGGAAAGGAGTACGACAAGGTTGTATATTGTCTCCCTGCTTATTTAACTTATATGCAGAATTCATCATGCGAAAGGCTGGACTAGATGAATCCCAAGCCGGAATTAAGATTGCCGGAAGAAATATCAACAACCTCAGATATGCAGATGACACAACCTTGATGGCAGAAAGCGAGGAGGAATTAAAGAACCTTTTAATGAGGGTGAAAGAGGAGAGCGCAAATTATGGTCTGAAGCTCAACATCAAAAAAACCAAGATCATGGCCACTGGTCCCATCACCTCCTGGCAAATAGAAGGGGAAGAAATGGAGGCAGTGAGAGATTTTACCTTCTTGGGCTCCTTGATCACTGCAGATGGTGACAGCAGTCACGAAATTAAAAGACGCCTGCTTCTTGGGAGAAAAGCAATGACAAACCTAGACAGCATTTTAAAAAGCAGAGACATCACCTTGCCGACAAAGGTCCGTATAGTTAAAGCTATGGTTTTCCCAGTAGTGATGTATGGAAGTGAGAGCTGGACCATAAAGAAGGCTGATCGCCGAAGAATTGATGCTTTTGAATTATGGTGCTGGAGGAGACTCTTGAGAGTCCCATGGACTGCAAGAAGATCAAACCTATCCATTCTTAAGGAAATCAGCCCTGAGTGCTCCCTGGAAGGACAGATCGTGAAGCTGAGGCTCCAATACTTTGGCCACCTCATGAGAAGAGAAGAATCCTTGGAAAAGACCCTGATGTTGGGAAAGATTGAGGGCACTAGGAGAAGGGGACGTCAGAGGACAAGGTGGTTGGACAGTGTTCTCGAAGCTACGAACATGAGTTTGACCAAACTGCGGGAGGCAGTGCAAGACAGGAGTGCCTGGCGTGCTGTGGTCCATGGGGTCACGAAGAGTCGGACACGACTAAACGACTAAACAACAACAACAATTTAGGCAGCTACGGTATCTGATACCTACAGTACTTACCCAGGAGCAAGCCCCATTGAACACAAAAGGACTTCTTAGACATGAATACTATTAGAGTTCTGTTATCGAGAAATGTATGTTTTTTTAATTGCTCTGAGTGGCTTTGTCATAAAACAGCAACTTACATTTCACAAAGGATCTGTTGAGCAGAGTATTAGCTTTGCCCAATGTCAGTGCAGTTTTGGTGATGAGCTGTCTGAGCTGCTTCATTCCTATACATTTGCAAATCAAAACAGCCAGGTTGGCAGATGAACCAAATTAGATTATGAATAGACCATGGGTTAAGAATGTTTCCTGCAAAAGCTGGCCTGGCTTCTTGACTCTGCTTCAAGCCCCTGGTAGAATGAGCAGGCACATTTAAAATGCCGGAAAATCTCTCATTTTATTGATTTTAGTAAAGGCATTTTCAGATGAGTACAGTGTATTTTACAATTGCCCCTTGCAGCCTCTATAGCTTCCAATATGTCAGCTGAAAACTACTCATTAGTAAAACAGAGAAATTAAGAGTCTCGTTTTATCATTGTACAGAATATTCTGCTCTGACTTCCAGGAGGGAACCTACTTGTAAACAGCAAAACATATGCATGATCACCATTTCAGCTGTAGAAATACATTTCCTAGCTTGGCTTGGGGGGGGGGGGGTTCAGAACATTATCACATAATGTTTTTAAAGATTCTATCCCTAACAGTTCCCTTCACAGTAAAGACAAAGGCAAAAGAAAAAGAAAAAAGGTTAACACAAACTGAATCCAAAACAAAGATCACAAAGTATTGAAACAGAAGCAGGTTCATAACATAGTAAACAATTTTATTTTGTTTTGTTTTTTACAATTTTTCTTCCATTAGGCCCTGGTTTGTATTTAAAGGGAACAGATAAAAGGAACACATTTAATGAGTGTAAAGGAAACCTATAGGATAACCTAAAACTATAGTTGATTTGCAGAAAAGGATAACACAAATTTCTTTAGCATTTTTCATCTGTCAGTAAATCATCATAGAACTGTTGAGTTGGAAGGCACCCCAAAGGTAATCTAGTCCAACCCCTGCAATGCAGAAATCACAGCTATATTCTGAGTTTCGTGTTATTTGCAAATTTGATGAGCACTCCCTCCATTCCTTCATCCAAGTCATTCAAAAAGATGCTGAACAACACCACACCCAGGACAAAACCCTGTGGCACCCCAAGGTCACTTTTTCTAAGCATGATGAACAACTGTTGGTGAGCAATCTCTGAGTTTGATTGGTCAACCAGCTACAAATCTACTTAACAGTAACATTGTCTGACCCAAATTTTACCAGCTTCTCCACAAGAATATGATAGAAGACTTTACTGAATGTCTTACTGAAATCAAGATATGTTACATCCAGGGCATTCCCCTGATCCACTAAGCTTGTAATTTTATCAGAAAAGGAAATAAGGCTATTCTGACATGACTGATAAAGCCTCCAAGGAATTATCTCTGCTTCATTTCAAGTTCTTTTTGGAGTTCGGCTGTGTACACTTTATCAGATTAAAATGCAGCTAGGTCAGGCTGTGTACACTTTATCAGATTAAAATGCAGCTAGGTCATCCTTTTTCTCAATTCAGATTGAAGCTTGTTGGGGCAAAGTGCATCACAAGAAATATCAGGATAGACATGGATTGTGGCTAATACCCTGTGTACACTGCTTCCCAAACCAGGGGTGACATTACTTTTAGATGTTCTGCTGAGACTTCAGTGGTTTCTTTTAATAGGATGATCAGCTATGCGTGATAATCTCTCATCTGCTTTATAGTTTTATTGCTAAAAGCACAACAGTAATATTTTCCTGTCTTAAAAAGACAGTAATTATATTCTGCTGAATGAAACTTAAAAACAGAATTGACAAAACTCTGTGCTGGGAAAGCCTTCCAGATGTTGTTGGTCTGCGATTCTCATTTGTTACAGCCAACATGACCAATGCTCAGGCATGGTGAGAGTTGCATCCAGCATCATTCGGAGGGCCACAGGTTTCCCACTTCTGTTCTAAATCCAAAAATGTGTGCTACTCTGAGAAATGTATTGTTTTAAAAGTAATTCCAGTGCATGAGAGCTGGCAATTATCAGCAGCTCTTTGGGTATTTATTCAGTGTGACAGCTTCTCACTACTTTCTTTGAGGAAGACATGTGAGAGGGGCATCCAGCAGCGCTTAGAGATGAAGGGTAACTTCCCACTGGGCTCTGGTACTGAGATTTGTCTTTTTCAATTACAACACAGTTTTTGCTTGAAGATATTTTTTTTAAGGGAATGCTGGCCATTTCTTAGTTATTTCATGAAGGACTTAGGTTCAAAGCACCATGGTGTTTTCATAAACTGTTCATACCACCATTTTTTCTGTTTTGTTCCATGCACTGGATTGTATGAGTAGAAGCATCTTATACAAAATATGGTGAGACCTTTGCCAGATTTCAAATGACAACCTATTGGGGGTGATTTGAGGGTCAAGCTATAGATGAGATGCTAATCACACAATTAACAATTGCTTGATTGACTTTTTAAAAAGTAAATTGCAAGTAGATCCTAATCCAGGAATCTAGTGTGGGGATAGAAGGCTGTAATCCATTGAACCCCCCCCCCAACGTGGCCTTGATCAGCCCTCTCCTACCCGCAGAGCTCCTTTTGAAGCAAATTCTGGTTCGTAATGTAGCAAGGAAGGGTTAAAAATCTCCCTCCCCAAAATAAATACAAACTCCCTAACTCTCCTCTTTGGTCCCATTCTGAATGTAGGTTCTCACACCTGAAATTTACTTTTAAAATGTCAACATGATTGCTAATTGTGTGCCGAGGCACCAAGATATCCCCCCAATAACTCACACCAAACACCGTAATTTTAGTTTAAGGTTTTTGGCATTAAATTTGGCCACAACTTTATTAAAATACAAATAATAATGTGAGTGGTTGCATAGGCATTGGTTCCCCAGCCATCTGTCCCCCACCTGGGACAGATCTGACTCCCTCTAGCCTAGTAGGGGAACCAGTAAGTTAAGCACCCCCTGAGAGAGGACGGGGCAGGGGGCGCAAGCCCTTCTTGTCCTCTCCCCAGATGCTCCCCAGATCTGGCCTGACCCCTAGCGGGGATAAACAGACAAACATGTGGAACCCCAGGATTCCTTTAACGGAATACTTCTATATGGCAGCAATCAATGAGGGTCAGGCCCAGCTAAAATCCGTACCCCTCGTCCATTTTATTTGAACCAATGCCTAACCGCAACCTTACAAGTTGTGACTAATTGCAGCGTAGTAGGCAAAAACCACCTGGCACCAGCCAATCAGCCAAGTAGCAAAATTCCTACCAGGCCCCTGAATACAGGCGACCCCATAACAGGCGCCGCAAGGTCAGTACAAAGGGCCTAAACAATAGCGGAGGGCGGGCGGGAGATTCGATGGAGATTCGATGCGAGCAGCAAAGAGGTGGCACAAACTGCTCAGTATGCATATATGCATAGCTGCCAAGTTTTCCCTTTTCTCGCGAGGAAGCCTATTCAGCATAAGGGAAAATCCCTTTTAAAAAGGGATAACTTGGCAGCTATGTATATATTGACAGGGCTGTCAATCAAGCAATTCCAACATGCTAAATTCCCCAGCAACAACCATTCCCTCCAATCAGATACCAGTGGTCATCCAAACTGACCCGCCCACCCAGGCCCTGGGATATCTTGTTAGCCCTTCCGCAACCCATGTTCTATCCTATGGACAGAACCTGCTTTGCTAGGCATCTCAACTAGTTTGGCCCTTAGACTGGAAATCCTCACATTGCCATGACTGGACATGACTTTGGTTCTTTGCCATCCTGTCACGTCAATCCAGTGGTCTTTTCTGGGTATGGGAGCTTCTAGCCTCATCAGAGCTGCCTGCCTCCACAAATGTCTTCTGCATTCATTTCATTTGATACAAGTATGTATGGAACACGCCAGCCCCCCACTTTATTATGCATGTAGAGCTAGTCCTGCCATTGACATTAAAGGGAACCTCATGAATATGGTATATGTTTCCAGGGAGCATATATGAGCACACCTATGGATCTCTGATTAGGGAGCATGATTCATTTAGAGGACCTGTGCTGATGAAACTTGAAGTCATTGTTTATAATATTAATCCATAACACATGGCTTGACCAATATCATATTCTATGATATTCTATGATTCTAAGTTATCCAAAGTGAGGCGACAGCAAACACAAGCAGAAAAAGCAGTTTCAAGACCAGGCAGACATACCAAGCCTTAATATCTCTTTTGTGCTTCTGGCTCTGTTTTCTTTTCTTCTTTTGCCTAAAATTCTCTCTTAAAAGCCTCCTAATATGCTAGAGCGCCTGACCTCAGTTTCAAACGGCAGAGAAATCTGTTATATCCTCCCTCTGTTTGGTTTTCTTTAAAGAAAGACTTTTTATAAAGAAACTGGGGGCTGGGGCTGGGGAAGGAAACCTACTATACAGGTATTTTAAGTCATGAAACTGGTTAAGAGGAAGAGAGCACATAAGCCAGGTGATTAGAATAAAAAAAAATGCCATGTGGGTATTTTTTTGTTTCTAAACAAATGTAGGGAGCATATATTTTTTTTAAAAAAGAACCCTCTTAATGCAGGCTCTCCCCTTGCAGGATAAAATGGAATTAAAGTATTGTCAATAAATTGTGTGTGAGAGAGAGGCTGTATCAGCCTGTGCATTGATAGTCTGTGCATGCAGGATAAGAGCATTGACTGCCTGCTAATCTATTCCCAGATGGAGGTGGATGCAGACGAGAAGCGCCATCGCACACGGTCCAAAGGTGTTCGAGGTACGTCTCTTGCTTCAGTAAATCACTCAAGGCCCCTGCTCAGGGTGACCTTCATCCTCCAGAATCTCTTTGCATGATTCATTCTGACCCTTGCTTTTTTACACAGCCTTTTTTGGCAATTTTCAGCAGGAGAAGGGGGTACTTGTGATAGATGATAAATTTTTATATATTTTCCATCTCTCTGCAGTTCCCGTGGAACCAGCCATACAAGAGCTGTTCAGGTTAGTGCGCCGAGTGTAAAATGTATCCCCATTAGCAATTTAGAAAATTCATGCCTTTTAATGGTTATAATGCACTTTCAAGTTCATTGGTGGTTTGCTCATGCCCTGCCGCACTGATGAAATTAATTCCCCTGGGATTTGCTAATAAAAAGCATCCCCACCCACCCCTTTTCCTTCAGTTATTTGATTTCTCTCTTTCTGTCTTTGTTGCCCTCCATCTCTGTAATACCTGCCGCCTGCTTTCAATATAATCTCTGTGCAGCACACTAACACCTATATAATTAATTCCTTCCTTTTTACAGCTGCCCTACTCCTGGCTGTGATGGCAGTGGTCATGTTAGTGGCAAATATGCAAGACACAGAAGGTAATGTGTGTGTGTGTGTTTATGCAAATAATAAAGCGATTTAGTAGGCAGGTTACCTGGCATGATTCTGCTGATGACCTAGGCACAATCACTGGGGGTCTAATAGTGTATAGAAGAATTCTTTTATTATTATTTGTGTTCCATTCTTTGCTCCTAATTGCAGTCTCACTTTCCCAATCATTAACTTTTCTGTTCGCAAAACTGCATTGTAAAATGAAAATCTAACAAAAGGAAACAAGCACTGAGATATTGAGGTGTTCCTTCATCACTTTCTATTCAAACCTACCTCCCGTTTGATTCCCGGGTGGCGCTGTGGTCTAAACCACAGAGCCTAGGGCTTGCCGATCAGAAGGTTGGCGGTCCAAATCCCCGCGACGGGGTGAGCTCCCGTTGTTCGGTCCCAGCTCCTGCCAACCTAGCAGTTCGAAAGCACGTCAAAGTGCAAGTAGATAAATAGGTACCGCTCTGGCGGGAAGGTAAACGCCATTTCTGTGCACTGCTCTGGTTCGCCAGAAGCGGCTTTGTCATGCTGGCCACATGACCCGGAAGCTGTCTGCGGACACACGCTGGCTCCCTCGGCCAGTAAAGCAAGATGAGCACCGCAACCCCAGAGTCGTCCACGACTGGACCTAACGGTCGAGTTACCTTTACCTCCCGTTAGGTATATTATTTACGGAGAAAAGTAAATCCCGAAATACAAAATATGTAAGTGCTGTTTTAGTGAAGACACTTTTTCATGAATACACGTTTTCTGCTTATATTTTGTCAGGCAATCTATGCAGTTTAGTGGTTCATGTGGGGCAAATTAAAATGAGATCTTATTTACATTTATCCACCTCCACCTCCCCACCCTCACCCCCGGCTATTGTGATTTCCATCATTTAATATAGTTCATAACTGGAATAATAACTTAGACTTTTGAGCACAGGGAGTTCAATGGCGGGGATAGATTCAAAGGGACAATTCTAGGACAGATTAGTGATAATGAGTCTTTGAGATCCAGATGGTTATATTATTGCCATTAATACAGTAGCTAGGCCTTGTAGACTTTGATGAATGATAAAATTTCCAGTAACAACATGTTAGTTTAGTATTGTTAATCCTTCGTTTCCATTGTTTGGACCTAATTCAATGGCCTTTACTTCAGATTGGTCTTTATATTTCTGTGTTTAAAGTACAAGTTCGTTGACATGTGGTTTCAAGGGATTCATATACATCTGCTGCTCATCCGTTCCGTACATCCAAAGACCAGCAGAGCATAACACAGAGGAGATCTGAGGCAAGCCATAGACTAATATAAAAAGGGGAATAGGAACAGTGGGTTGTATTCAGCATGGTGCTAAGTAGCACTTTGCACAAGCCCAACAAGTTCTGCTTGTGCAACAGGACTTCAGCCCTGTCTCCTTCCCCTATGTGCCTCCTAAATAGGTCCTGGGTTTTTTCCCAACTGTCCAGAGCAGATTTGGGGGTGGCAGGGTGCAAGTGTAATGGGAAAGGGGGGGATCCGGTTGAGAAAGTGGAAGTCATAGTGTTCATACCACCCATATGAAGCTGCCTTATATTGAATCAGGCTATTGGTCTATTGAACTCAGCACTGCCTACTGGCAGTGGCTTTCCAGGGTTTCAAAGAGAGGTCTCTACCTGAATATGTTGGGGATTGAAGTTTCCTCTACAGATGTTTTGTCACTAAACTGTGGGCTGCCCATCCATGGTAAATGTAAAGGGACCCCTGACCATTAGGTCCACTCGTGACCAACTCTGGGGTTGCGGCACTCATCTCGCTCTATTAGCCGAGGGAGCTGGCATACAGCTTCCAGGTCATGTGGCCAGTATGACTAAGCCGCTTCTGGCGAACCAGAGCAGCACACGGAAACACTGTTTACCTTCCCGCCGGAGCGGTACCTATTTATCTACTTGCACTTTGACGTGCTTTCAAACTGCTAGGTTGGCAGGAGCTGGGACCAAGCAACGGGAGCTCACCCCGTCGCAGGGATTTGAACCGCCAACGACATGATCGGCAAGCCCTAGGCTCTGTGGTTTAACCCACAGCGCCACCTGCATACCCCTATCCATAGTAGTTCCACCCTAAAATCACAAGAAAAAGTACCGTACTTAGTTGATTGGTTTTCGAAGGCATCCACTTTGGCCTCAGTGCTTCCTTTCTATTACACAAGTGTCAAACTCAGGTCATTGGAAGCCGCCATCACAATGTTCGCAAATATTATGGGCGACAATTAGACAGATGTGCACAGCCTAGTACAAGGCTTTGTGGACTTCACCACTTAGAAATTCTGACTATCAAGTGGTATATAAATACCTGAACTAAATAATAATAACAGCAGACTTAAAATGCATTAAATATTGTGTAATAATATCCAAAGTGTTGTTTTGTTCTTTAGTTTTTCAGCCATTTAATTTCTTCACAGTATAATATCCCAGTCCTAAGACAGCAGTTTTAGAATTAGGGCCCTGGTAGGTGCTAGGGTTTGCTTTTACCATGATCTTATGAGAGATTCCACCAGACCAAGGGAATCCTGGCCGATGGTGCAAGAAATCTAATCCAAGCCTGAACACTTTTAGCAGCAACAGCAGTGGCATCGGTATACTGTATCTGATTCCTCATGTGGCACAGATTTATGTTGGGAAAGGTTGTGGGTGAATAAACGAGTGGGGCTCAAGCCTGCAGCATGCAACTTATTTATTGGTCCTAGAATTTGATTGATGATTCCCAATGGCAATGGGTTTTTAAGGCCAAATAACAGTTTTGCTGCTCAGACTTAAGATGTGTCCATAGGTGTTGTTCTCAAAATGTGATCTGCAGACTACCAGGTGGTCTCCAGAGGCAAATTTGCAGAGTAGTGTAGGGGTGTGTTTGTGTGAAAAATGAGGAGAAAATGTTGGCTGCGCTGTCATTCTTAAAACTCAGCCATCCTTCCAGAAGGTGAACAGGACAGACTGGAAGTGATGAGAGAAGAAGAAATAAAACCACGGCTTGCTGCAAGACAGAGGAAGGTCCCAAGTAGAGAAAAAAAATTCAGAAGGCACTTGAAAGGAGTGAACAGCTCATTAATATATTAGAATTATATATTAGCATCTGTATCAAACAAACACCCAAAACATGATGAATGTTTTTTTTCTGAATGCAGATAGAGAAGAATCAGCAATAGTTTTACATGTCACATTTTAAAATATATATCAGTCTAATCTACAGGGTTATTTCAAAGAGTTGAATAACTGACTTTATTAGCTTGCCAAAGGAAAATATGATTCTTTTGAGTTTAGATTTCAAGTTGCACCTTTTCTTCATTTTTTCATAGTGCAAAAAGCACTCCTTATGAGTGAGTAATGTGTATCATGAAACCTTTCCCTCTAGCAAACTCCAGGATCAATCCAGTGTTTGAATTATATTAATATTAGGTTCTTATTAAGAATTGCATAATTAACAAATTAAGTTCAGTTTTATGCTTTAATTGAATATAGATATAGTTTTCAAATATTTTAATTAATATATGTTTATGATACAGGGGAGGGGAGGAATTAGAGGGTATAAATGCTCATGTGTTTAAGGATCCATGGTTGAAATTAGTTTCACTTTCAGATGTATTTTTTATTATTATTTTGCTTTCTTGACATGATCCTGCAATGTCAATACATGAACAGACTGGATTTTGAAGCTGTTAATTAAATGAAAATTTGAGGACATTTCACAAGACAATTTGGAAAAGTATCAAAAAAAATTCTGGCTGTTAGCGAATTCTTAACACCCTAATTATCAGTTATGTCCATGGAACAGACCTCTTATTAATAGGACTGGAAAGGAAGCATTCAGTTGACACTCTATATAATTTTTTAAAAAGAGTTCCCCCCCCCTCCACATTGCAAATACGTCTTTGTTTTGAATAGCATTGTGCGTTTGTGGAAGCAGGAAATGGTCTAATTTCTGATGAATGGAAACAATATTGCAGTTTTGCATTTGAAAGCATTTGTACCCAGATTGTAAGTATGTACCACTTCTATTTTCCTGTAAAGGGCCACCTCTTTATTACAGACATGTGCCATTTGTTACACTGTGCTCAGGACTTTCAACTGGAAGGCAATATTTGAACAGATAGGTGGTTTTTGGTTCATCCAGCAGTCTCCTAGTAATTATTAATTTTAGTATCTGCAGTATAGCTGGCTGAATTTCTTCAGTCCAAGATCAGTGTTAAAATAAAGATACTCACAGACATAGGACAGATTGCTGCTATTGAGTCTGAATATGTAATGTTTTAATATTGGTCCGTTGACCAAATTAAATTGATCTGAACATTACTGCTGCTTCTGCTCCTGAAACAGTTCCTTCTGTTCATGCCCATTCCAATTCCTTCAGTTCTCCAACCTTTACACCAGTACCCAAAATACCGTGTGTCTACATCCTCCAGCACATCTCATTGGATCGGGCTTTGTAGATTGCTTTGTGCTTTGTCAGCAGCTCCACTTCCTCAGCTTGCATGCTCCTTCCTTGTGCCTGAGAGAATGAACTGGGAAGCTTTATTTCATGCATGGAACCTGACGCTTCTTCGTGATAATCTAACCCTGTGGCCTTCCAGAGGCTGTTGAGAACTCCCAACTCCAATCAGATCCAGCCAACATGGCCATTGATCAGGAATAGTGGGAGCTATGCTCTGGCAACATCAGGAAGGGCCACTGGTTTCCCACTCCTAATCTACAACTTGGTTTACCTGGCAGGAAATGTGCCTTGGAGTTATGAGCTCCTTCCTTGTCCTCCTTCCTTCACCCACAAGAGGAGGAAAGCAGGGGGAGAACAACAGTTTTCGCCAGACAACAAACTATAGTTACCCATTACACCACCCCAATCTCCATGCGCTGTGAGGTTCCACAAGGTAGCAGGGTTTGTGTTTCCTTTTGGACAATGAGGACAACACAGGATTTATGATATACTAGTGTCTTCAGCCCGTTAAATAAACGGGCGCTAGAATGCATGCCGGCTCCTCGATCCAGTGCTCCACGCAGCGCTGATCAGCGCCGACCCGGCAGGCCGCCAGATCAAGGAAGCGGCCTGCCGGGTCGGCACCCAGCAGCGCTGCACGAAGCACCGGGGGGACTGGCAGCGGGGAAGGCAGGCAGGCGCTTGCTCTATTGCCTGCCTGCATTCCCCACTGCCTGTCACACGAAGATCGGCGGGCGCCGCTTGCCAGGGTTTGTCAACCCCGGCAAACAGCGCCCGCCGATCTTCGGCTGTCCCCCGATGCGCTACGGCTCGGGGAAGCAGGCAGGGAGACGCAACAGCCCGCAGCTTCCCGGGCTGTTGCGTCTCCCTGCCTGCTTCCCCAAACTAAAGCGCGCGGGGGACAGAGCCGAATTGCGGCGCGGGGGGGGCTTTTCGCCGTTTGCCTTCCCCGAGCTAAGGGGGAGGCAAACGGCAAAAAGCCCCCGCCACGCCGCAATTCGGCTCCGGGACTGGCTTGGCGGTGGCGGGAAGAAGGGGAGGAATTCCTCCCCTTCTTCCCGCCACCGCCAAGCCAGTCCGCAGTGGGGGCTTTTCGCCGTTTGCCTTCCCCCCAGGGGGAGGCAAACGGCGAAAAACCCCGCCGCGCCATACTTTGGCTCGGAGACTGGCTTGGCGGCGGCGGGAAGAAGGGGAGGAATTCCTCCCCTTCTTCCCGCCGCCGCCAAGCCAGTCCCCGAGCCGAAGTGCGGCGCGGCGGATGCTTTTCACCGTTTGCCTCCCCCTTCACTCCGGGAAGTCAAACAGCGAAAAGCCCCCGCCGCGCCGCACTTCGGCTTGGGGACTGGCTTGGCGGCGGCGGGAAAAAGAGGAGGAATTCCTCCTCTTCTTCCCGCCGCCACCAAGCCAAAGCCGGCTTCCCTCGGCGCCCGCTGCCGCTTCGGCTGAGGAAGCGCCGTCCCATGCCGGAGGTGCGCGGCAAGGCTGCCGGGGGAAGCGCTTCTTTCCCCCGCCGCCTCGCCGCGCACCTCCAGCATGAAACTGGGCTTCGGAGCGGCGGTTGGCGGAGCGGCGGTTGGCCGTTGTCCCTCCGTCCAATCCCCGTGTCTCTGGGGTACATGCGCAGTACCCCAGGGACACACGGGACAACTGGACACAGGGACAACTTGGACATTATTATATAGGATGGTTTATTTACACACATATGCAACCTGAGCTGAGATGGAGAGAGTGCAGAGCATTCTCATCCCAGGAGGATCCTATTTCTCCCATTGCTGCAGCTTGAGATTCGAAGAGACGCCAAGCAGCATGTCTGACCCTCTCTGCAGCACAAAACTGACAGCCTGCCTTCTATTCTGGCCCCTTTCTCAAGCTTGTAAAACAGGCACTTGGTTCCTGTTCACTTACATCCTCCAAACTGAAATGCTACACCCTTTATACGCTTTTGTCTCTGTCCACCAACACACCGCTGGAGGAGGGACCCCATCCTTCCTCATTTGGTATAGACTTCACCCTCCTAATGGCTTTATTGTTGGTTTAATGGCTGAGCCATTATTAGCTCTGTTCCTCCAATGACCCACACTCAGCTAGCTGTGCCAGAGGCCTGGCTCATTAACAGAAACTGAATCCAGCAGTGTTTGACACAGTTTGATTAATCCCAACTTTGACTAAATCCAGGAATTATGGGGAGGACCTAGCACCCAGGAGTTTAGGGGGTCCTGCCCCCCCCCAACTTATAACAGTACAAACTCAGGGCACTTGCTTTTCTCCCTATCTCAGGATGATGCTAGATCCTGCAATCATCCACCGATTAGTTTGGGGGGGGGGGGTTCCAGGGCAGACAAAAGAAAGTACTTATTTAACCACACATTACTTAGGAATTCGCTGCATCAAGATGTGGTGACAGCCACTAATTTAGATAGTTTAAAATGGAATCAGAGGAACTCATGAGGCTATTAGTTATGCTAGCGTATTGGAAATGCATGTCTCAGAATTGTGATGTCATAGCTATTGGGGGAAGAAGCACCACAGATACAAATGAAAGCAAAATCTTACTCTGGCATTGTAAACACCCACATCTGAACCTGGAAAGGTCCTGTTTTGTTTTATTTATTTTGCAGAATTCGCGTCCCAATTTCCACTCTCAATTAGAATGCTCAAGACAGCATATGTGTGTGTGTGTGAATGGTTTAAAAATACAGTAAAATCATAACTACATTAAAGGAAAAAAAATATTATTTATTAAGTTTGTATACCGCCCTTCATCCGTAGATCTCAGGGTTGTTCACAACATAAAAATACAAAATGAAAACCAGCAGGTTCCATTGTGAAAGACTCCTGCTGCCCACTTGGTAAGGAAAGTTGGGTCACCTTGATCAGGAGCTTTAAGAATCACCCAAAAAGTAAAAACACCTTAAATTGCACTCAAACTTGTACGTGTGACATCACTGCTGATTTACACATTTTACCTGCCTGTTTGTCTTTTTGTTTTGGAGGAGAGGACTCTTTTGTTTTTAATGGATTGTGGCCCAGACTGGATATAATGTTAAATACTACTTTTTCTTTTAAAATAAATAGCCAGTTTTGGAGAGGCAATCCCCCCCCCAATTGTGGAAGGGGGAAGGAGATATAAAGTAAACATATAGTACACACACACACACACACAGAGAGAGAGAGAGAGAGAGAGAGAGAGAGAGAGAGAGAGAGAGAGAGAGAGTCCCTGTGGCTGCTATTTACATAACAAAAACAAGCATGTCAATTGCATTCACACAATTAGTATTTTATCTAGTTTGGCCTCCCCAGTTGATCACTCTGACAAGAGTGCATATACAGCCTTAAAAATAATAAAATAAAATAAAATAAAAATTGGAGGGTAGTAATCTGGCTAGCACTAGCACTAGCATTACTCTTTCCCTTGTCATTTCATGAATGGTTTTTTCTTTTGTTTTATGGCCCTCACCTTACTGTGCACAGTGTTTACCTATTATTTAATCACATTTAACCAACCAATTAAAAGGTGGCAAAAAGCCATCTGTCCACAGCAAAGGATGGAGTCTCACCTTCACCCCGTTAACAAAGGAACAGGTTATTGTGCTACTAGTCCTGAATCCAAGCACAGAGCTAAAAATAAAACTCCATCTCTCTCCCCATCCTTCCCTTCCACCTTGGTCATCTGCTAAAGTCCTAAGGGGTGAAACCTGTGTGTGAAGTTACTACCCCCATGATGGCAGGAATGGGATGCCTTCTGCTTTTAGCCCCTTAATCAATATCCCCCTTGTTAATAGTCCATTTGATACCGAATGTTATTACAATACTTGGGTCCTTATCTCTTTCTTCCTTTTTATCCCCTATTTTTTAAAATGGAAACCTGGAAAATTTATTTTAAAAAGTAAATACTTGCCTGTTTAGCATTACCTTTCTGTGCACTTTTTAAAAACAAAACAACTAGGCTTGCTTTAGCATCCTCTGAAGTCTTAGACAAACAGTTCAGATCCAGACTTTTAAAAAATGAAAGGACTCCAATCTCTCTCTCTCTCTCTTATTAGAAAACCTTCCCTTATTAGAAAATTATTGAGTTTCCTCCGCTCGTTGCACCATATTTCTTTTTCTTCTTCAATCCCCCCCAATGTTTCTTATACCTTTTCACCCACCAGTTTGATTGCCATGGCTGCAGCCGTGGGTGAATAATTGCCTGTCTTCACAGGAGCATGTTCTGGAGCTAAAGTCGAGTGCTTGCTTCCTGATGTATGCCTCATTTGGATTCTGCCGACAGCCTAGGGGCTGTATTATTCATGCCTTGACAGATAGCACTCACTAAAAGCATTGGAACCGGGCCAGGTACTGGCAGAGAGATAGTGGAGCATTGCAACTTGCAACAGAGAGGAGCATCTATAATACGGGGGTGGTGGCGGGAGGAGAAATCCTCACACGTCCCTTTTTGCTGGCTCTTATATTGATGGAAAAAATTCATTTGCAACAAAATAAAACACCCTAAAAATAAATACATTGCTTCCTTCCCCTGGCTTCCCCCCTCAATCCTTAAAACCATGCTTGAAAGTTTAACACAATTTTCCACATTTAATTGCAAAGCTGATTTTAATTAGTAAGGCCCTGCATGTGAAAAATGAAGATTCACTTGGGTGAGTGTAACACATTGCAGTGTCTGCTGAACGCTCTAATTAATGTATGGCGGCTGTACAATGGGGTGCACTGTGGGATATTTATGAAAAATTCTGTGCACGCAGACAGTCTATCTGTACGTTCTCGAATCCACAAGAATAAATAACTCCCCCTCCCTGTTATTCTTTACGAGACATTATTGTGCATGCCATCACTCCATCCATAAACTTTACGACGTGCCTGTCCTCTTTACTATTTGTCAATGATATAATAAATCAGAAGTCAGGGCATACATATTTTAACATTAATTTCAAAGAAGGATTTGGTGGTGCACTATTCAAAGATCATGCTCCATTTGGATAAAACAGGCAGAAGCCCCTCTTCTCTGTGTGTTTCTCCTACTCTCTGTTTTAAAAAATATGAAAAATAACAAATCCTATAAGGGAAGACATAAAAGTACAGTATGTTCCTCAAGTTAAAACGGCACCTTTGCATTGGACCACAGTGCTAATTTCTTATGTATGTCATATTACAAGTTTTGTTATTTTTTTTAAAAAAAAGGTTCCAAAGAAATTCTGACAAATAATGTAGAAATCCTTGCAAAAAAATCATGTGTGTCCTGTGTAGTATATAACACATGCATGAGACCTCTGGGTATAGGGCGGTATATAAATTCAATCAATCAATCAGTAACATGCACACACATTCATACTCCAGTATTTAGCTAAATGCTGTTAGGTGTTTTCCCCCAACTGATATTCAGTCCGAAGTGAAAGGATTTTCAAATGAAACATAGCAAACAATAAATAAATGTGCTGACAGAGAATCTATAATATATCTGAAGTCTGTTACTGGTTTCCTTCGCAGTAGAACAGCAGTATACTTTTTTTAAAAAAATCAGAATCCATGATGCATTACTGAAGAAGTATACACCAGAGTATAAAACAGTCACCAAAAATCCAGGTCTCTGGTTTTGTATGGCAGTGTTGCTTTTGATCTTTCATATGCAGTTCTATTACTTTTGCCATGTGGGCTGGCAAACCGCTGTTTCTTTTGCTACAAGTTTTCGTGACCTTGATTTGTCGCAAGAGGTAACTTGATTAAGGCTGACTTAACTATGATGCTATGGAGGTAATGGTCTAGGCAAGTTGGCTCCACCTGCTGTGCTGTAATTGTTAGATAATCATTGTGTGGGGTGGAGAAAATGCAAACCCTTCCTTTTGTATTTTAATACAGCTTCAAATTCAGTCATCGTACACGGCAGTGGCCATTTCCCAAACTTTATCCCATAAGATAAAGTTTAAAAAATGCAAATTTGGTTTCTTCTTGGCAAGACCCAAAATTACAGCTGTGGTTACACCAGATTCCAGGAGTAAGCTTAAATTAGGAAAGGACATTGGCATGCCTAGGTAAAACTGATAAATTCACCAGCTTTTGTTGGGTCCATTGATCTTAGCCTAAGGCTTAAACCTGGTGCAGATGTAATACTGGCATCATGCAATTTTTTAATTTTTAATTTTGCAATTGAGGGCAATCCTCAGAACATGCACTTCTTTATCTTCCTTCTTTCTTTCCTTTATATAGAGACAAATCCTTCCTTTGTCTGTTCGTGGCTTTATTTGAACCAATTTAACTACTGAATTTTGGCCATGGTTTCAAGTAGGTTTGCAAATCATGGTTTTGCTGGCATGCATGCAACCCTGAACCTGCTTACCTGGGAATAGGTTCTGTTGAACTAAGTGGAAATTAAATCTTGCTCCACCGAAGAAGGAAGGAAGTGTACACCCCTAAGATTGGCTCCTAATTTGCCATTAGGGATGATGAATCAGATATTTCATCTCAAACCTGTTTAGAATTTCAGAAGTAAGCTCTGGAAGACATGAAGGACATAAAAGTTGCCTTATACTTACTGAGCCAAACTATTGATCTGCCTAGTGCATATTGTCTCTGATGAACTGGCGGTGAACTAGCAGAGGTCTTTCCCAGCCCTGCTACACGAACTGGAGGGTCCTGGAATCTTGTGCTGTGAAATGGGGAGAGGGTGCCTCTGAGGATGTGCAAATTGCCTTTCCTTCACCAGTGAGTAATCGCTGCCTACTCCTGAATTTGGAGACAAGGCTTCCGCATCAGAGTGTGTAAATAAAGAGAAGGCAGGCTGGTGATCTCAGCGTGGTTAGAATTTTTCTTTCCAACATTTAGAAATTCACAGCTAGGAGGAACTGAAGAATAGCCCCTGTGTGTTTTAGTGCAACAGTGAGCAGGATAGAGAAGGAAAGATGTGTCAGAAGGATGGTGTCAGAAGGTGCTGAATGGTCCATCTGTGCCATGACAGTGATAGCAGATTTGGGCTGTAGAATTTGCACAGAAGTCTCTGGCATGAATTAGGTGTTTCCATGATGGTAACTTGTTTTTTTCTTCTTCTGAACAGCAGGTGTTGGGCACATGCTCCTCCATCAGTGCTTTGCTTGCCACCACATTGTCTGATGTGGGAAGCTTTACAAGGGGGCAACCAGAGGGGATGTGTTGCTGTAACAGCCACCAAATAAATGAGGGCTCTGTGTGTGTTGCAGGAAAGGGAAGAAAAAGAAGCAGCAGTACCCAGTAAGATAATTTTCTCAAGAGGCTTCTGCAAATATCCATATAGATTTGTCCTCTTACCTACAGCAGATTTCTTCTTTTTTTAAAGAGTGGCTGGCTCTGCTGATAGCATAATGTGCTCACTTTGCTGATAGAAACAGATAGTGTGAGAGCAACTTCTTAAAGTGGCTCTAAGAGGGATACCAAGCCAATCTTCACATGTTGAGTAAGTCGTTCCCTCCCTCCCTCCCTCCCTCCCTCCCTCTCTCCCTCCCTTCCATTTTCAGCATCTGTAAAACAGAGACACTAGACAGTCGCCCTCATCTGTAAAATATTTTGAGGTGTCTAAATAAGCAGCACTGTGAAGAGCTAGTCATTACTATGACTGGGTTCAGTACAACCAATTCAGTGCGGCTCTTTACTTCTGCACATAATAACGTAATCCTTATCCCAACAGTAGAAGACTTTCTGTTGGCAGTGGCATGGATCAATTTTGGACCAACTCTTCATATTTTTTTGGAATTACTTATTTTAGTGAAGAGAACCACATTTCTTTCCCTAAAAGAGCTATGCAACACACTCTTATGTCTACAGTTTGCATATCTTTCCCATAAATACGGTAACATTGGTTTATTTTCTAGGATGATAAAAACTCTCTTCACTATCTAATAATTATTACATATCAGGAACTGGAATCAGGTGTAGGTCAGTAATAAAACAATAAAGTACCTGATGTCATTGAAGTTAACTCTTTATTAAAAAACAAAAACAAAACAACCCAGTCCTAGTGGTCACATCAACCTCTTCCCAGTAGGTCTTGCCCCAATGAAGCAGTTGCAAGGATTGAAGGTCCCTGCCTTCCTACCATTGTCTAAGGCTCTTCCCCTAGCCAAGTTCCTTCCCCTGGCAGCCTAAGGCTCCATTGTCCTCCCTCTTGTTGCTCTGCCCTTTTTCATTTCTCTGTGTGTTCTAAGAGTTCAGGGGGAAGGGGAGCTGGTTCAAGCAGGAGGGGGGGGACCCCCTGGATTCTTCAGAAGCCTCCTGCCCCCTCCTCTCCTGCCCCTAATTCTGGACTGCCTTCTGCCACAGCCTCTTCAGCTTCCGACACCTCCTCCTCCCAGTCTTCTCCCTCTTCTCCCTCTGACCATACATCATCATCCCACCACCAATCCCCACCACCCCCTTCTTACCCTGCCCCAATGGTTGCCTCCCACGATTCCTCTGAATCCAGCTAGTCCACGACACTACGTATGTAATCCACATTTCCTCCAAGAAGCTCAGGTTTGATATACATGGGATTCTCTGTTCTTGTTCTCACAGTAACCTTATGTGTCGGGTTCCATTGAGAGACATCAGCCATGTTCAGGCATCTAAACCATAGTTTAGCGAAAGTTGAAGAAGCTTTCCAAAAGAAAGGTTTGAAGCAGTGAAAGACTTGTAAAGAACTCTTGGGAGAGGGAGTTCCAGCAGCAGGGGGCCAGCACAGAAAAGCTGCCCCCATGCACTGTCTCCTCATGGATACCTGAAGGGACAGTGAGAAGGGCCTCTGTAGGAAGTCTCAGTTCTTGGGCAAGAGTATATTGAAAGCTCCTCCTGCTATAGCTTCCTGCCCCCACACTCTAGACCTTTGTTGAGGGTCTCTTAGCTTTTCAATGTCACAGGAGGCTGGAAGGAGGAGGTGGGCACCAGGAATTCCCACTGCATGAGTACTGCATTCAGTACAACCTTGTAACTTGGTACGAACAGGGTTTTAAATAAGATGTCATGAGAATACAGACTGCTAATAGCAGAACCATAAAAGGAGCACATAGAAACAAATAAGATTACAGTAACTGTATTAGCAAGATTTCAGTAAGACTTGGCACTATTTTGGGGGAAATTGCTGGTTGTCGGGACACATCTGTTTGACCTGAATTTTGGTATTTGCTAATTTTAGCGCCGGTTCTGATTATTGGCTTTTTCTTTACTTTTACTGTTTGACTGCAGGAAGCAATGCAAGCTTCCAGGGCATATTATTATCACTCCATAGCTCTCTTAAGGTACACTTTGAAATCTTTCTCACTCATCCTATCCTGTGAGGAAAAATATCCACATATTCAGTCAAGGTTGTGGTCTGGGTTTTTTTGTGTTGTAGTTTGTTTGTTTTTATAAAAAAATATATCATCTGTAAAAGTAGACTTAGGCTGCCATCCAAACCTCCCTTGTAGCAGGCTGTGGGGCAGGGCCAGTCCACCCATGACACAAGGTAAAGTGCTTCACCTCAGGTGCCAAGATCCACAAAGGCAGCAGAACCTGCAAGTAAGTCACTGCCCACTGTCAAAGGGGCAGTAGCAGCTGCGGCACACTTCCTGGGTGCCAGATCAGCCTCCTCCTCAGCAGCCCCCCTCCCACCAAAGTTGATGGGCATTGCCATTCAAATGGTGTGCTTGCCTGCCACATCTTGCGATCAATTATGTGAAACGGGCTTAACACTCCCCCCCTCCCCCCAATTTTTATTCAAGTTGGAAACCCGGCACACAATGAATGTTTGCCCCCAACTTAAGAAAGAGTGGTTATATTACAAAGCTACTGAGTAAGAAAGGAAAAGGAAATGCAAACTGAACCTACAGTTCATCATAATGTTTCTTAAAGGTATGGCAATAAAACCTCATATTTTTAAAGAACCAGATTGTAGCTGATGGCACTATGGAATGCTAAGGTACTGTCTCTTCTAAGTTGCTTGAATATAACTTTCTACCCCTGTGCTAAGAAAAGCTACAATCCCTTTCCCTCCCTCTGAAATCGGGAATGTATAACATCTCAATCCTCTAACTACAATTCAGAATATTACACACTTGAATGATTCCTAACCAACCATGTAAGAGACAGAACAATGTATTATACTTTGAGTTGGATGTGAGAATCTTGTGTCCCTGATTTAGCTGCAGTTTTCTTCCTACTGTTTCCCCACCTACTTTTTTGATAGTAATTTAAGTTGTTGCCTTATAGTGTTCACACCTTTGCATTATAGGAAAGTTTCTTCATATAATTTTCTTGTTGATTTTTTTTTGAAATATATGAATAAAAGTGTGCCTTTGCTCAGTCTTGAATAAAATTAATTTGGGGAACAATGTTGTACATTTATTGTAAAATTATTGTCGATTCAGAATTAGTAGTGGATAACTAGAATGGTTATCCGCCACTGATTCCACATCAACAATAGTTTTACAATAAATATACCATGTTGTTCCCCAAACAAATAGTATAGTGGGCCTGTACTGCCAATGTCATTAAATGACAGTTAATGTCGTAGTTCAGTTTTTATAGACTGTGCAAGGCTAGAATTATGCTAGTTTAGAATTATGTTAAATCGACATAATATCATTACTGTATCTATATGTGCACATCATATTCCTGTTTAGGCATAAAGTCTTGATCTTCCACCCATAGTTATGCCAAACACTCATGCATTACTTCCCTGTTCTTTCAAAGCGTGTTCTCCTTCATGGAGAGCACGTGTTGTGGTGGGGGCAAACAAGACATCCCTGTTGCTGGGTGGGTTAGTTTGGATGGCCACGAATCTTATTGGGCACCTCTTGGTCGTTGGGGAGAATTTGATGTTGTAATTTATGATTGACAGCCAAGGGGCTATTTATTCCCTGCACGCAGCGTTGAGCTGCCTCTTTTCGCTGCGCGCATCAGATCACCTGCCCACCCTCCCTATATTTAGGGCTGTTCACATTGACCTTGCTATGCCTGCCATGGGGTCGTCTGCTTTGGGGCAGAGGCCTGGTAGGATTTTTTCCATTTTGCTGATTGGCCGGTGCCATTTGGTTTTTTGCCTACTGCAAAGCAAATCGTCACAACTTGTAAGGTTGCGGTTAAATTTGGTTGGTGGAGGGGGTATGGTTGGCTGTGCCTCCCCCTCCAATGCTGCTGCTGCAAGGCTATTCCATTAAAGGAATTTAGGGGCTCGCCATGCTCTTGTCTGAACCCCTGTCAAGGGGCTGGGGCCACGCAAGAGCCCCTGGGAGCATTGAGGGAGAGGTGAGGGCCTGGCACCCAGCTCTATTCTCTCCCCAAAATGTTTTCCCTTATTGACTTTCACAGGCTTGCGGATGTCAGTTCTGTTCCTACCTCTAGGCGGGAACAGATAGTTGCGAACCAATGCCTAAGCAACCACTCACATTCTGTAATCAATAATGTTGTGGCCAAAAAAATTATGCCGAAAACCTTAAACAAAAATTCTGTGTGAATTGTGTTTTATTTGAGGGAGGATTGGGGACCTCGACATGCAATGCATGTCCCTCTCTTGCTCTAACTGTCAAATGGTGTAGACAAGGAAGCATCCTCTCTGGTAAATTGAGTTGTTGGTGGTCTGACTGGAAGGCGAGCCAGTCAGACCGGAAGTGACTTTGCGGGGAGACTTTGATTGAAAATGGGAGTGAAAGAGGTGGCAGGAGAGAGAGAGCGGTTGGGTGGGAGCCTCTGAGAGAGAACATTGGTTGGATAGTTGGATGGGAGCGTACTATGAAGGAGAGAGGGAAGACGAGAGAGTAAGAGTGGGTGGACTGAAGGGAGGACTTCAAGGCAGGGTGAGGGAGCATGAAACTGAGGAGGAAGATCAAGCAAAGAGCTAGGTGGTAAACAGACAAAAGCCAGGGAAAGTAAAAAAGAGATGAGACAGGTTGCAACATTAAGGGGTTTCTTGGGAAATGTAACATTTCATAATAAAACCTTGAGTTTTATTACATGGACAACTTAGAAATAATCGTAAATTAATGATGTGGAAAATTAATAGCAATAAAAGATTTAGAGCTACCTGTTTGGGAAGTGGGTTCCATATCTTAAATGCACTTTTTCTTACAAGGTATCCTTAATTATTATTATTATTATTAAACGATACTGTCAGTGCTGTTTTAATTCAGTGCTCATGAAGAGCTTAAGGCATCATTTTAAAATACATTATTAAAATATAACATAGAAATTATGTATTATTTCATTAAGAATGTAATATTTTTCTGCATATCGCTATGGCTATAGATAATGTTGCCATAGAGTTTACTCAATACCATGCGCTGAGAAAGCAGAATGAGCAGGAAAGAGAAAGAAGAGGGTTTGTTGTGCTTTTCTGAGCACTAACTAATTTAAACTTAGTGTAGACAAGACAAAGGTGCTCTTGGTGGGGTTCTGGGGTCTGGGTGCAAACCCTATATGAAAAAATTTCACCTGAATGCTGTCCTCTTGAGCAGATTTTTAACATGAAAACATTCGCCGTTCCAGATGGTGCCATTTTAAAATTTCAACTTCTTCCACACGATTAAAATTTTTGTTGCACCCATTGTAATTCCATTGTAAATGCTGAAAATATATTTCTTAAACATATCATTTTCTGAAGAAAACATCCTCTCCTTATCTTTTGAGCTCCCGCTGTGCATATGCTGTTCCATGTAATACATGCGGCCAACACTGCTTTCAGTATGAACTTGGTCCCCCCCCCCCCGCCTTTCTTGTACTCTGCATCCCATTTAATTTTTAAATGACTACCAGAATTAATTTGATTTTCTGCTTCACCTATCTGCTTGGTCCTGATCATTAAGTTCATCAGTAGCACTGCATGTGTCATTTTTGCCCAATGAACAGCAAAGTTTGGGTTTTTTGTTTATTAAGATCCAGTTCTTCAGTCTTTCAGCTGTTAGTGAGTTGGCAGGCCATAACTATTTTTATGATTGCTTATCTTCGGAATCCTAGTTTTTTTTTAAAAAAAATGGAACAACTTCACATGTGGCAATTTATTGCACAGAGATAACAGAGGAAAAATGTGAAGTGTAGCAGTGGGTGGTTATTTTGCTATCAGTACATGAGTGAAGAACCTAGTGTGTCCACAGACAGCGAAATATTCAATGCCTCTTCTCACCTTATTTTAAAGCAGGCATCCCCAAACTGCGGCCCTCCAGATGTTTTGGCCTACAACTCCCATGATCCCTAGCTAACAGGACCAGTGGTCAGGGGTGATGGGAATTATAGTCCAAAACATCTGGAGGGCCAAAGTTTGGGGGTGCCTGTTTTAAAGAATACTCTTATTAATAACACACCCATGTTTGTAGCATGAAAGTTGCTTACCTGCAGGGCCATTCTGCAACCCAGCTCTTCCTAGGGTTTTTAGAACACCTTTCATTCCTTGATCAGTATGGACATAAAGTCCCACACAATGTTTGCACAGTGTGCAGCCATTTGCAAGAGTACTACCATTATTATCAAAACTTGTTGTTGTTGTTTAGTCGTTTAGTCGTGTCCGACTCTTTGTGACCCCATGGACCATAGCACGCCAGGCACTCCTGTCTTGCACTGCCTCCCGCAGTTTGGTCAAACTCATGTTCGTAGCTTCGAGAACACTGTCCAACCATCTTGTCCTCTGTCGTCCCCTTCTCCTAGTGCCCTCAATCTTTCCCAACATCAGGGTCTTTTCCAAGGATTCTCAAAACTAACATGGCAATAAATCTACAAACTGTCCTTGGGTCCATACCTGTAAACGCAAAGCACTGATGATGAACCACCCATGGCTCTAATCTTTTTCTAGTTCTAGATGATGTTTTATATATGCTTGCATAAGGGTAGAAAAAAAGAAATATATTCCTTTATAACATTTTACTGGGTGCTTCCTGTTCAGTCAATTGCAGATAATAACTGAGTGGGTTTCTTTCTTTCTTTCTTTCTCACCTCCTATCCCAGGGGTCAGCAAACTTTTTCAGCAGGGGGCCGGTCCACTGTCCTTCAGACAATGTGGGGGGCTGGAGATGCTTTTTAAATAACCCAGAGATGCTTTTTAAATAAAATAACCCAGAGATGCTTTTTAAATAAAAGGACACATTCTACTCATGCAGAAACAACAGGCAGGCCCCACAAATAACCCAGAGATGCATTTTAAATAAAAGGACACATTCTACTCATGTAAAAACATGCTGATTCCCGAACCATCCGCGGGCCGGATTTAGAAGGCAATTGGGCCGCATCCGGCCCCCGGCCCCTAGTTTGGGGACCCTGTCCTATCCTTTCTCACTTTATTGAACTTTTTTATTCATTTCTTTTAGGTATTTGTTTATTTATGAATCTCACCCCCTTTTCATTATTTGCATTGAATAATTCAGAGAAATTAATTGTACAAAACCACTAATGTTAATGTAACTACGATCTTGCTCAGTGTAACAGTGGGGCTGAACAAATTTTTGGTCATCACTGGAAATGTAAGGAGATACCTTCAAAACAAGACTGGCTGGACAGCTTGTGGGAGGTTTTTAATTAGTCAAATCAACAGCATTCCATAAATCTCCAAATGAACATGTTAATGAAATATGGAGCCAAGGATTCATTTTTATAAAGAACTAATTCCCCATCCACACTATACATTTAAAGCAGTATGATACCACTTTCAACAGTCACGGCTTTCCCCAAAGAATGCTGGGAAATGCAATTTGTTAAAGGGGCAGAGGGGTGACCCCCTATTCTCTTCACAGAGCTGCAATTCCCAAGTAACAGTCTATCCCTTCTTCCCACAAATTTCTAGGAATTTTTAGTTCTGTCTTTTCTGCTTACCAGACAGAAAGATCCTCCCACCACAAACTTTTCTCCCACACCCCAGCCAATTTTAGGAGGTACATGGGAGGAGAGGGGAGAAATCCCCACTGCAGTAATTGAAGCCCTTCTGCTAGCTGGACTAGTTAGTTGAATCCCATCCAAGGTATTGATGTGTGTTTTTGGGGGGGAGGGGGAACCCACATTAACAACTTTAGTCTGTAAGATCCAGACTGATGGTGTGCAAATTATTTATTTGGCTGCTATATACAGTTCAGGGATGATATGCCACTGGGTTATTGGCTAAGATACAATTTTAAAAACTGGCTGAACCTGACTTAGATTTGATGTCATGGTTTGCTGAGATGTTAATAGCTGTTAATACTGCACTACTGCCTTTATACAGAAGCTTGATTGGATTCCCCCTCCCCAGCTCTATGGTATACATTTTGGTTTCCTCTGTTCAGAATTTGCTAGCTGGAATATGTCTTATTTATCAGAAATCACCTGGGCATAGCTGCCAAGTTATCCCTTATTTTAAGGGATTTTCCCTTATGCTGAATAGGCTTCCTCACGAGAAAAGGGAAAACTTGGCAGCTATGCACCTGGGTAACTATTTTGAGAGCAAGATTGTTGGCGACTGTAGTATTAGTTAATTATTGGGAAAGTGAGGCAAGGACACTGGGGGTGACATCCATTTCTGCTGTAGATCCTAGTGAAAAGCACCTGGAGAAAAGCTACATCAGCCTGGTGAATAATGACAAAGTTGGGTTGCCTCAGGGTTCTTTCACAGGCCCAGTGTTGTTTAACATCTTTATTAACTGACTTGGAGTGGAGGGGCTGCTCTTCAGATTTGCAGATGTCACCAAATTGAGTAGAGCAGCTTATACCTTCAGAGACAGAAACAGGATCCAATATTATCTTGGCAGAACGAAGAACTAGGCCAAAACTAACAAAATGAGCACCAGCAGAGATAAATGTGAAGTTCTGCATTTAGACAGGAAACAGCAGATGCCCAAATACACAATGAATGGCTCCTGGTTGGAGAGCAATACACATAGCTGCCAAGTCTCCCGTTTTTCGCAGGAAACCCCCGTATTTTAAACCGTTTCCCGCTGGCAGCCTGGATTGGGAAAAATCTCGTGAATCCCCCGGATTTCCTACCTGCCAGGGAGGCTCAATTTTGGGTCCTGCCGCTGCCCGATTTCCAGTGCCCAGACATGGGTAGCGCAGCACCGGAAATCGCTTCTAGGCGTGTCCAGACATGAGTAGAAGCGACTTCCGGTGCTGCGCCGCTGCTGATCCCGCATTTTTCAGCGGGAGACTTGGCAGCTATGGCAATACATTTGACAGTGATGTTGGGGTTTTAGTAGACCAGGCATCCCCAAACTTGGCCCTCCAGCTGTTTTGGGACTACAACTCCCATCATCCCTAGCTAACAGGACCAGTTGTCAGGGATGATGGGAATTGTAGTCCCAAAACAGCTGGAGGGCCGAGTTTGGGGATGCCTGTAGTAGACTATGAGCTAAACACGAGTCACCTGTGCACTGTGGCAGTTTTAAAGGATAGTGCAACTCCAGGTTACACCAGTAGAAGTATGGTATCTAGATCAGAAGAAGTAATGGTACCACTCTCTTCTGCTTTCATCAGACTTCAGCTCTGTGTTTCTATAAACCAGAATATGACTTCAAACAATACTTGAAAAGTGCACAGCTCAGAATTTTAAGGCCGGTATAGTCTCATTCATTAGATAAAGCAGAAGATGGATAGTCTCTTTCAGGGATGTAGCAGGAATGGGTTTCCTTCATCAGCAAGGGATTGGACTTGATGACTTTTGACTTGAACACTTTTATTTTATGAGTTAATGGAATAAGAATTGCAGTAGTCACTTTTGTAAGCTCATTAGTTACAGCTCTTAATATTTCCACATCTCTGTCTTGTAGCCATCTTTAAAGCAAAGGTTTATGTTGGGAGAATTAGCATTTAAACAACCAATTGCATCAAAACAGGTGTCCCCCCCTTTGATCACAGGTGGTCTGGCAGACGGTGCAATAACATGTGTTTGTTTTTCTGAACAGTGTTTACGGCTGTCCTTTGGCAAAAAAAAGAAAGACGCAAGAGAAGCAACCCCAAGAACCGGCTCCTAAAAGAAAATCATTTGTAGTTAAAACGGACAACTCTTCAGTAGATGAATGTTATGAAACAGATGGAACTGAGGAAATGGATGATAAGGAAGAGGAAGAAGAGGAGGAGGAAGAGGACTATTCAGATGATAATGAGCAAGTTGATGATGACGAGGAGGAGGATGAAGAAGTAGATCGGGATGAGGAGGAGGTTGAAGAGGAGGAGGAGGAAGAGGAGGAGGAAGAGGAAGCAGATGAAGCAGAGGATGATGAAGAGGAGGAGGAGGAGGAAGAAGAGGAAGAAGAGGAAGAAGAAAGTGGTAATGCATAGATAAACACCATGCACATTTTGGGTTAATCTTCCAGTATGGTATTATGGGATTTAGCAGTGCATCTTTCTTTAAGGCTAACACTAGTCACTCTGCTTCAGTCTCTCTGCTATATGCTGACAACTGTCCTCACTGCATTCTCTTAACAATCATTTTCAGATGACTCTCCTACAAATAGCTCTTGAAACAGCTAGCAGTCCAATTTTCAAAATGTGTAGCTTAGACTCCTGCATGCCCAAAATTCTTGCAGAGAAGTGTGGCTGTATTGATGCTTGGAGTTATCAATGCCACGAGACCAGCCAAAAAACTTGGGAAGCAAATGGTTATGTTTGCACATATCTGTGTTGGGGAAATTCCATGTTTGTTTGTTGTACTTGTCTCCTTCATAGTAATCGTTTGCTTCTCATATAGATATGGCCACATGTTTGCAGGTGCTCTTGGCAATGCAATATGGGCATCTTCCCTTTCGAAAATTTGAAACTACACCCTTTTTTAGGCAAGGAACAAGTGGTACCTACTTTGGTTCTTTGAGACTTGGATGTTGTGTACTTTAGCTGATTTTATTAAAACTATGGAGACTGGCAGATTTACATAGGCATCCCTGTTAAAAATGTATACACCATTCAACAAGTTAGGAGACACTCATTGGACGTCCAGTTAATATATTGCTAATACAATTAAACCAAAGGCATTTGTTCAAGTTCTGTGGACTCTTAAAATAGCTGGTGTTATTTTAAACACTGGTTTCCAATTGTTTAACTTCAATACAGTAGTTCCTGCAGTAATCAGATCATACCGTAATGCCATGAAAATGAATATTCACACAGTAATAATAAAAATAATAATAATGAGCCATCTAAAAAGTATTTTGTTCCCATTTCCAGGGCACACATTTTTGGTTGGGTAAAATCACATTTCTAATCAATCAATAAAAATATAAGAAAAAAGATTCTCTTTCTTTGATAATTTGGAACTTGAATTTACAACTAAGTTAAGAAGGCCAATTGTACAGACAGGAGAATTTCTGGAGTACAACAAACCTTATAATAATTTGGAACTATGCATAATTATTAGTGAGTAAGCACTGTTGGATAGAAATGTAGCTTATTTCTGAGTATACATGCATAGGATTGGACTGTTTGATAGCAAAGAATTTATCTATGCTATCCAAAATAATGAGAATAAACAAACTTACTTAGAATTTAGACAACCTTGTGAAATAAATTTATTGCTACTGATATATTATGGAACACACTACTTTTCCTGATTCCCTACACAGCTACATGGTCAAGTGACCTGAATCAGTAGCCAATAACTGCTACTGCTTTCTGGGTATTTGTTTTGTGCACAGCTAGTTCCTATTAGAAACAGGAACTGGAGTGTATAATGGTAGAGGAATACACTGCCTCTAATCATAAGAAATAACCTTTCAATTCCTGAATCTGGCAAAAACAATGCTTGACAAAGGTAGAAATGCAGGAAAGAGGTTTATATACAGGTAGTACTATAGAAATACAATTATATCACTGTGTTCTTTGAAACTTCACATATAACTAGACAACACACTTGTTGCTTGTTAGTGCACAAAGATATCATGAAACAAATAACCGAATATAACACAAACGTTTGTTTCTTGAAGAAATGTGAAGGTTTTGCTAGTTTAATTTAAGATTGTGTATTAACGAAGCAAGTCAGGAGAAATGTATTTCACCCCCTAAATACAAGTCTGTGTCGATATAGACATAACACTCCAGATTTGTTAAGCATGGTTAAGAGAGTGAGATTGGGTTTTGTGGAATTGTATAGGTTTATTCCCACCACCCATTGGCAACTGGTTTTCATTGTGGTTAGGGCTGAAGCAACATTCAGATCTGATTAGTGGGTCTTGCTTAGCACTGAAGGTGGTTAAGACCAACAAGGGCATAGATAATTAGCAAAAGAGAGATGATGCCCATCTGAGAGGTGTCAGAACTGAGTTCCAGCAATTTCTGGCTGAAAAAAAGCCCCAGTCCTTTGGGATCTTGATTTTTGTGACCTTCTAGGTTCATTCTCTGAGTTTATTCTCTAGGTTCATTCTCTAAATAATCTAATTTCAATGGATTTACATTAGTGCACCTAAATTTTCATAAGGTTTTGTGGGATTTTAGCAGCATAGATCCTGAGGTATATAAATAAGATAAGTATTTCAAAAGCAGTTAGGCTCTTATGAAATTCCACTCCTGGTCTTTGATTAAATATACAAAGCATACTAAAGCAACACTCTTACAAATCTCAAAATACCAATTAAAGAGAACCAAAGACTTCCACCTCAGCAATAAGATGTACCCCTAAAATTCCTTTTCAACTGTTTAAAGAAGCCTTCTTTAGTATATCATTAAGTATATTGAGTCTCCTTGATTGAATATATATATATACCTTGTCTTCAAAAAGTTCTGTTACACCCTTGAAAGGCCATAACTGCTCTACCCTAGTCATTAAAAGAATGGCTAATCTTTCAAATTTCCTTTGCATCTCACCCCTTACCCCGGAAGAAATTATGAGCCCCACCCCCCTTGAAATCACCTATCCTATAAATCCTATGTAACATGGCAGAATGAGTCATTGTTGGGGGAGGGGGAACTGTTCTAGGATTGCAGTCCTCTGTGGTGGTTATTGCTTAATTAGTATTAATGTCCCGTTTAATTTGCAAGGCCAAACTTAAGCGACCTGTTTTTCCTCCTTCTGAGAGGAAATCACATCAGGTGGTAGATGGTTCCCAAAGACTGTTTCACAAAGCTTTTCTATTATAGAAAGAAATCTCCGGTGGAGGAGCTCCAGGAACAGATGTTCCAAGGCACCATTTAGCCTATATCATATGAAGACATTCAAGATGGCTTGTGCTCCAGGTATTTCATAAACCCCTTAGGGTCAGGAAGAATCAGGTTGATTCTAGAACTCCCAGGAGGGTCAATACAAATGTTGAAAACACTCACCTATTTCTTATAATGATGCTATACAAATCTATATTTATGTTTCCTTAAAGGGGTGTGGGTTAGATCTGGTTTAGATCTGCAAGACTCCCCCCCCCCTATCTTTATAAATCTTGCACACATTAATATTTTCCCGCCCCTCCCAACTCACATTATTGTGAAAATGTGACATATTTAATGAGATACAGGATGGATATTATCACTAGGGGTGCCACTTTTTTATTCTGGCAAATTATGAATAACTCATCATATTAGTGGGGAAAACTAAGTAGCACATGAAGGGATTTCAGTGCAACTGCAGCATAATCATGTTAACTAGTGACATGGTTCTAATATAAAGTAAGGAAATGAAAAAAAAATAGGTTCTAGTTTTCAAATCAGGCATAGCTTAGAAAAATAACACTATTATGTATTACATTTGTACAAAAACAATTTACCCTTATTCTTTTGCTGTTGTTATTGTCATTGTTTAAAAGCATGTGTATATCGTTGCTCTTTGATGACCCTAAAAGTCTTACCCCTCCCTTCAGTTCTCATATATATATATATATATATATATATATATATATATATATATATATGAGAATCCGAAGGTAGGATTTATCAAAACTTGTTCATATGCACATCTGCCTTCACAAACTATCCATAAGCATTTTGGACTTAACTCCTACCGAAGTGTGGATACTCCATCAAAATATTATGAACTTGCCCCCCTACATAAAACAGTAAGGCAGCAGTAAGACTCACAGGAAGGAGATTTATCAACTTTCATATGGAGATAGCGTGGAGATTACTTAGAATGGGCACACTGCCTGGTTCCCTTTTGTCTATGCAGAATTACTGCCCAGTGTTCACATTTATTTTGCAAATACATTATGGCATAAATAAATGGTGCAGGGATGCATTTATCCCCAAAGCAAGCATCTTGAAAGAGACAGCTGACTGATTTAAACAAATATTGCTACATGTAGATCAACCTCAGTCTTTTTTTTCCTTCTTCAAAGACAAGCCTCAAGGAATCCTGTTTCTTGAGCTAGGCCAGTAATTCCCTGTCACAAGATGGGTGGATGGGCATTAGTTTGGGTGGCTTCCAGGGGACTGGCAAAATAATGGAAAATAATTCTATCAGTGACTACTAGTTGTGATGACTGTGTGCCTCCAGATGTTGCTGGACTAACTCTAATCAGCTCCAGTCAGCATTGCTCAATAGTCAGGGATGACAGACATTGCAGCAACATCTGGAGAGTCAAATGTTCCCCGCATCTGCATCTGGTAAAGAAGTACTTTATTTTGATTGCTGTGAATGTCCCATCAGTTTCATTGGATACCCGAGAGTCCTGGTATTATAGGACTGGTGAAAATATTTAACAACTTTCTCCACATCACGAATGAGCGTTGGTCCTAAGAACAGAACTGAAAAGCAATCCATTGTGGATGACGTGGGGGAGAACTCAGCCTACAATCCTTAAATCTGCCCTCAGAGTGACCTTCCTTCCACTCAAAGGAAGTAAGAAAGTCGCTGCTCAAGCGTGAATCAAGAATCACTCAGTTTGAAGTTCATCTCTGTGATGAGCCTACATTTACTTTCTCTTAGCCCTTGCTTCAGTGTCTGCAATATGAGGGTAGTAGCGCTGGCCTACCTTAAAGGCCTCTTGTAAAGATTGTAAGAAGATAAGGTGTGTGGAGTGCTTTAAAATTCAAGCGCTCTATATAAGTGGTGGGGGTTGTAATGGCACAAGCCAACAAACACCACTGTCCTTATCTCCTAATTGTCAAGGAATGATTAGTAAGGTTATGAGTTTTTTTTTTGGGGGGGGGGTCTTACCGTGGAGTGCCAATTATAGCATGTAAAGGGAACAAAATGGTCACAAGGTGGTTGGTCAGATAGTAAGGTTCTGTTTAAATCTGCTCATGAGAAATGTTGGGCTGATTTCACGACTTACAAAAGTATTATAAATGAGCTGTGCAGCTGGGGAGCTTTTCTAACATATTAGAACTTTCTCCCACTTCCTTTACCTCCCTGCCCAATTGTTGGCATCTAGCTAGTCTTGTCACAGGACCTGCAATGCCCTTTCCTGTCCTTGTGTAATCAATAAGTCTTCAAATAATTAATAAGTGCTCCTGCTGGAGTAGCCTAGTAGGATTTCCTGCTTCATCAAGTGGGGAAAAATAAAATAAAATGGGAGAGATAGTTCATATGTTATCCGTCACAATAGATGCTAGTGACAATCTCAGAATCACAGACCAAGCAACTTTACTAGAAGCAGTGAAAAGCTAGTTGAGATGAAAACTACTCCCACACCCACCCATAAATACATTTATTTTTTTTTGGATTTCAAAGGAAGTTGATTCCTTAACAGTGGGAATGTATCATATAGGTCTAGGTAAGCAATACCTCTCTATTCCATGCAAGAGACACTTCGTTTAGAATGTCCACAGATATTTGACAAGGAAAAGTCTGTTCTAAAGCTTTTGCTACTGGAGAGCCAATGATCTTTGTTTATTTACTCCTTTATTACCTACTTATTTCTGTTCTGTAGCTTTCTTTCTTTGTGCACTAATGTTAACAACTATACCCATACATTCCCTTTGTGTCCTTAAGCAGCAGGGCCAGGATAGAAGAAGCGCCTATGTGCCTCATAGAGTCTGATCATGGAAGCATGGAACGGAATTGCATCAATATCCCCAATCCTCTGTCCATTCCCTTGTTCCCATTAATAGCCAGGAAGGAAGAGTTGACACAGTCATAATTTGGCTTTCCCCGGATACTCAGGCAGCACAGCAAAGCCATAAATTATTTATTCCTGCAGCAAGAGAGAAGGTCAGAGACATACATTATACGTCCATCCCTAATAACACTGTGAATTTCTCAGCCACATTCCGGAGTTTTCCCCCCTCTCGTACATAAACAGTATACAACACTATCAGTATGTAAAAGCAGGATTTGGGGCTGTGCGAGTGATGCACACACACTGAGTGCTTCTCAGAGAGGGTGCCATCTCTCAAAGCCCGGTAAGCAAAGCTTTGGGAAGGAGGTGTGAGGGCTCTGACAGGGTCCTAGAGTCCTCTTGCCTCCTCCCCAAAGCCCAGTTAGCATCTTCCCACCTTTGGGGAGGAGGTGAGAGGGCTCTGGGACCCTGCCAGAGTCTCATGCCTCCTTTCCAAAGCCAGACGCCTCCTTACCCATCTTTGGAGCACCAAATTTTGGCTTCTTACAGGGTGCCACAGTACCCAGGTCCACCACTGGTAAAAGAATGTTGCAACACAGTTCATGGGTATCTGAAGGGATCTCACCCATGTTAGCTTCATCTTGGGGACATAACACTTTAGCCTCTGTATAAACAGTAATTTTTTTTAGTACAAGAATACTTTTAATCCTACTGCACACCCGAGATTCATAACTTTGCAGTCAAATCCTGCTACTGAATAAACTACAGTACACAAACATAAATGGTCAGTTTAACCTAGGTCCATCTAATTTGATTTATGAAATTTGAACTTTGTTGAGAAGCAGTGGGTTTCCAAAATATGAGGTATTTTGAAAATATCCGTAACCAGCTTAGGGAATTCAGGAAAAGGCAGAAGCAGTTTTTGAAGAGTCAGAAGCTCCTTTCCTTTTTAGTATCAATTTACATGTATTTTACCCACATCTTGCTTACCTTTGCTCCAGAAAGATTTCCAGATGACCAGTCAGTCTCTCTTTCTTTTGGGGACCTTTGATTGTGCCAAGGTAGTTGGCCTGGAGGGAAAGAGATTATTTTTCCCTTCTAGAATTTCAGTATGTGGAGTTTCACTAAGTGGTCAAAAACAATAGCAGGCAAGGCATAAAAAATGTCATAGCTTTGAAACAAAAATTGACAGAGAGCATGAAATAATTCCCACCAAACAGTAATATCAGTGCTCTCTCCTCTTGCCATGACTTCTTTACAACATTATGTTTATCTATTGCCTGTACCCCTAGTCTCTGTGCTTTTGTATCTTAAAATATACATCTGCCTGAAAGAATTAATTCAGATTACAGTCATGAGCATCCTTTGCCGAAGCCAGAATTAGCCAGCCAGGCATATAGCTGCTGCAGTCAGAGAAAGACAGAAAAGCCTATTACTAGCAAGGAAACCACTCTAAGGAGACAAAGTGGTAATTAGAGGGGACTATTGGAAGGGTCACAGAGCTCAAGCTGGCTTTGGTGTCCTTGGCTATTAAAATATTTCTGAATTAATAGGCCTGCCTCAGCTGCAAACTGAATATGTTTATATTAACTGTACACAGAAAAATGGTTGCTACTTTCTGCCATTGCTGCAGAGAGTAAGAGATTTGAAATTGGCAGGATATTTTGAATTGGGATTCCAAAAAATCTCTGTGAAGAAGCAACTTGGTCCCTAAAGAAACCCTTGTCAAGGCATGATGGGAAAGGTGAAAAGTCTTAAAGGTGAGGATGAGAGACAGTGAAGGAATTGAAATGCAAATGCAACAGGGAGAGAGAAGTAAGACTGCCTAGTTGTGATTCCAAAAACTGATTAGTTCAGTGTAGTTTCACTAAAGTCTGGGAAGTTGGTCCAGGAAAAAGTAGGACATCACTATAGAGCCTATAATATAGTATGTCAAAGCAAAAATTCAGTTCCCCCTCAGCAAAATATTTGAGTTCTTTAAAAAAAGTTAAAATGGCAATGCTTCCTATAAATGTTCATTTATGGAAGTCAGGCTTCCACATCTATATATTTAGATCCAGTCACACAGACTCATGAAGTAAAACATTCTGGTTTTGCACAAGGTATGGTTTTTGCCCAGGCAGGCACATGATGTGACCCATGAGAGCAGCAAAATACAGTGGTACCTCTGGTTAAGAACCTAATTCATTCCGGAGGTCCATTCTTAACCTGAAACTGTTCTTTACCTGAGGTGCCACTTTAGCTAATGGTGAAGCTTTTGCTGAAATTGGCAAATAAATCTGTTTTCTACATCTCAGGCTATAATTCCATACTTTTCCTTCACTTACTTCTTGTCAAAATTGTCCTAATTCACCCTCAACCTGACCTGATACTTGCTTTGGGGTGGGGAGTGAAGAGTTCGTTTTCACATCTCCAAAGTTTCAGGGATGGAGAACCTGTGGCTCTCCAGATGTTGGAGGCCAACAGCCATCAGCCCCAACCAGCATGGTCATTGTTCAGGGATGGTGGCAGTCATAGTTCAAGAACAGCTGGAGAACCACAGGTTTCCTACCCTGGCTTTATTTCCATCCTATCTGCATATTTTCTATTCTATCCACATGCACCGTAAATTGATTCAAGCAGGTTGTGCCATATTAGTGATATAGTGATTATGATGTATTTACTGATCATGAGTTTGTCTGTTCCATTTGGCGCAAATGAGAAATACACAAACTTAAATGCATGTGCAGGAAAGGTACTAGGAAGCCTACCAATAAGCCACATACTTATTAACTCTTTTAAAAATCACATTTGGAAGCTGCAGCAGCTGCTGCTGTTGTTTAAATAGAGGGTTGAACTCTGCAGGGTGTGCTGCCTGCAAGGTGACTTACCAGGCATCACCGAATGGATATGGCAGAGGCGAAACATGGTCCACAGTTTACCTGAATTGCATAAAGCATCTCATTCAGGCTTAATAAATTGATTTTAGGAAATCATAAAGCATAGTGCAACAGCAAACACAAATGGATAGAGAAAACAAATTCAAGTGGAGTGAATTAGTTCTGTTTGCAAGCAAGTAGGTCAAATGCTGCAGCACAAAGAAATTGGAAGTAATGAGGATAGAGCCAAGTATAACCATATTGGAATGAGCAAAACAGGATGAGGATTGGGCAGAAATCTTGTGCTGCAAATGTGTGAATCATCAGCAGTTGCGGGAGGAGTACCTTTGGCTTATACGTCCAGTGGGCAAAAGAATTTGGATATGCCCAGTTTACATTGAGACCTAAGCATTTAACTATTATTGAGGGTGAAATCCTACGTATGCTTACTTGGAAGGGAGTCTTATTGAATTCAGCAGGGCAGCTGAGTGAACATGCATAGAATAGGAGTATTGGGCTGGGAGTCCAATGAATTTTATAAGGATCTAGCCTACTTAATTTATCTGGATTGTATCCTATGCATACTGATTTATAATGTGATCTACATATTGATCCCGAACATTTGTTTTGGAATATCTGTTCGGGTCACAAGCATATAAATGCCAATGTTGTGCCTGCAAAGCATCATGTTAGGTAATGTTAAGTGGGCATAGCTGCTGCTGTGCACTATCTTCCCTCCTTACATGCTAGTTGAACAGGTTTTAAGATCAGCTGTTAATTTGCAAATGACTTGTGATGGGCTTATAAATAACAAATGCTGTAGGTCTGTGACAGACTTGAGTAGGATGCATTATAGATGATAAAGCACCATCAACAGAAGACGTGCTAGAGATAGTCGCTATCTATGAATGAATAGACCTTTTTGACTCTGCTGACAATCAATTACTTTGTATTAAACTGAGGCGGGCAACCTATTTAGCATAGACGGACATAATGGAAATGCATGATGAACCAGAGGGCTGAAGCTAATTCAGATATTACATACTCCATGTCAAAGTTTCACCACACCTAGAAATCTTTAATATAAATTATTTTTAAAAAACAAAACAAATATCCTTTAACAGTTAACTGGTCTACAACTTTTTTTTAAACAGTCTTCATGAAGGCTGTTCAAAACACAACTATTTTCCCTTGATGAATGAACTGTTGAGATGTAATGAGAATAAGGGCCTCTGTAGGCTATCTTAATGTTTAAACAAGCTCATGTGGGGAAATCTAACCTTGAGGTACCCTCATGATGGTCCCAAGCTGTTCATAGGTAATCCATGGCCTTACAGATGTTGCTCAACTACAATCCCAATGGCCCTTGATAACAGGTGGGCTGTTGGGGTCTCGCAACGTCTGAAGGGCCATGAGTTACTCACAGCTATCCTAGAGGTAATGATGGGGGAGAAATTAATTTCATTCATGTTGTACATCAACCTACGTTATTCAGTTCTTGAACCAAAATACAGCTATCCTTCAAAATTTGCACTTCTCCAAATTTTGTGGTGCAGTCCTCCAGTGAAAATAATAAACAAATATTATGCAAAAGTACATAGAAAACCCATATACAGTGGTACCTCTACTTACGAATTTAATGCGTTCCAAACACACATTTGTAAGTAGAAAAAAATTGTAAGTCGAATCCCATAGGAATGCATTGGGAGAAAAAATTCATAAGTAGAAAAAAATCCTATCTAAACCGCATCCAAGATGGCGGACTGAGCTCCATTCGTAAGTAGAAACATTCGTAAGTAGAGTTATTCGTAAGTAGAGGTACCACTGTACTACTGAGCTGGTTTCAGGGTCCTGAATGACTAAGCAAAAGGGTGGCATGGAGGGCAAGTTGCAAGCAACCACAATTTGTAACATTGCACAACATTGTTACAAATCGGGGACACGGGAAACAAGTTTTTTAAAAAATTCACCACCCCTAGAAGACATGTGCCTGTACGTATATCTAAAGTTGCTGACTCCAGAAGTAAGTCAACGCTTAAAAATTACAACCTGGGATTGGGTGGAAAATATATAGTTTTGAGTTTATCCCTGCACGCATACAGGTTGGAACCTTTCTTTTAAGAAAATAGAATACATAGTTAACTCTTCTGGTAATATGCTGTCCATGGAACACTTGTATTTATCCCTGTAATGAGCCTCAAATCTGTAAGTTTTGTAAGGCAAAGCCACCTCTGAAATCTTCTAAAAGGAACCAACATATTCCTTTCTGTGGTGGTGCTAAATATGAGGGGGAGAGTGAAATGGGATGTTAAGGGGGGAGAGTGGTATATAACTGAGACGTGAGGGTGAAAAGAAACACACAAGTTGAGGAAAGCGGGAAAGTGAAAGTAATGGTTGTGCAAATATATGAGATTCAGATACAAGAGAGAAGGGCTGCCATACATCCTGGAGAAAGAGACTGGAGAGTAGGGCTGCTTTGTCCTGGATGTTAGTCAAGTCAATAGAAAAATAACATTTTTGGGCGTTTTTGTCCTCATAGCTGCCAAGTTTTCCCTTTTCTCGCGAGGAAGCCTATTCAGCATAATGGAATTTCCCTTAAAAAGGGATAACTTGGCAGCTATGTTTGTCCTGGTTTTTACTTTTTGAAATATGGCAACCCTACAAGAGAGTAGAGAGTGCTATGAGATGGGGAGAGAGAAAGAGAAAGGAGAAGAGTTAATGAAGATGGGAGTGCCAAGACAAATGTGCTGCAAAGCGAGCAGAAAGAAAAAAGGGGTTAATAGAATGGGCTAAAATGTTGCACATACTCTTGAGTAAAAATTGCTGTCAGTTGTTTGAATTGTGCACCTCTGCTCTACACTTGAGGTGGCCAAGTGAATGGGGAAAAAATCAAGACTTGCTAAAGGAGTATAAGACCAGGTTTGGGGGATATAACATGGCTGCAGGCAACTGTATGTGTTTAATAAACATATTTGAGGGAGAAGTGGTTTTTAAGGAGGGAATCTGCAGAGAAGAAAGTGTTGGCTTGTCAAGATGAACGAAGGTTGTCCAAACCACATGGAACAGCATGGGTGATGCACAAAGGCAAAGACAGGTAGAGAGAATCAAAGAGAGTGATAGCGGATCAGTTTGCACAGAACAGAGACAGCAAGAAAGTGGGTATGGAGAGATGAGAGAAGCGTCAAGGCCAAAGAAGTGGAGAGCCTTAAATGTAAGGATCAGGAGGTGCTTGAAGTTCATGAAAGTGACACAAAGAGACAGTGCAGAGATTTAAGCAGAGGCACCTCCCAGAGAAGAAATTGATTTTAACAGAAGCATTTCAAATTGAGAGGAAGAGAGGTGGCAGGATACCTAAAAAAGAAGGATGTGGTTTGATAGGGGAGAGAGATGATGCGGGATGCATGGGTGAAGCCTTTAATGCTGGCATAGTTAGGGAAGATGACAGCAGTGCTTCCAAGAGTTTTGAAATGGCTACAAATTTTCCAAGTATTCTAAAGGAGGGAGAGAGAGAGAGAGAGAGAGAGAGAGAGCAGTTAATTTCATATGGGCAATAGATCAATGATAGAAAAGCAAAATTCTGTATAATGATCTCTGGCCTATGCACAAAAGAGTCAAAAATCAACACATATTGTGGCCAGAGGCTTTTTGCACTCGCTCTTTATGAAGGAAAAATCCCTATTTACCTGTGGAGAATATACTTGTCATAGTAGATATTGGAAAAACCATTATGTGAGTGGGTCTTTCATTTCTTCTTTGGTCTGCTGTTGCACTGCCTGCTGTTTGCACCAGAAAGATGATAGTTGCATTATTTAAGTCGAGGACGGGGGATCTGTGCTCCTTCAGTTGCTATTGGAACATCCCTGGAGCCAATGGGAGTTGGAATCAAACAACATATAGAAGACCACGGGTTCCCCACCCCCACCCTGCCCCTGCCATTTTAGTCTAACTTTAAAAAGCCATCATAATGATTTGTTTCCCACCATGCTGTTAGACAGCTCCTCCACAAACTGACCCAGATGCATTGCCCATTATGAGAAGCTTTAGGAGCCTTTGTCTGTGAGGATTATGGCAGCTACCAATACTAAATTATAGTTGCATTCTTCATCAGAATCCCTGAAACACTGACATATGTTTCAGAGTAAGAAGAAACACTGAAAAGCAACTTCTAATCTGGCGTCTTCTAATATGTGTGTTGTGCTTTAGAACCCCGATTTACCATGGTTCTAGAATGCCTGGAAAGCCTCCACAAATGCACCTCCTACATTTGCCCTCCAACTCATTTATTTACTTATTTTTATTTTTACATCTATACCCTCCAGATTATGTTTATTCATCAGCAGATTGATGTTTGCTCTGATTTAGAGTGAGAGAGTGGGTTTTCCCTGGGAAAGGGGTGGGGCAAGGAGAAAACCGCTTGGACCCATGCCTAGAAAGTTTGGGTCAAGCGGGAAACCACTCAGACCTGTGCTTTCTAGGCAGAGGGCAAGCAGAAGTGTGGGTGAGCCCTTAATGCTTTACACAAATGCCTGAAGAGGTATTGTCCCTCACCATCATTTCAGAAAACCTGTACCTAATTGGGTCATTGTCATAGTCAAGCCATTGCTACTTTGTGCATGGCTTGTGCATGGCTCTTTTCCAACAGCAAATACTCCTTACTACCTCAGCTCATTGCATGAGTTCATAACTAGGCATTTCTCATGTCATGTTCTCCATGCAGTATTTCACCACAATTCAAAACTATCTCAGGTTTCCAACCCTCCCCCCCTTTCATAAAGGCTATCCCTGCAGATCAGGACTCTTGACAGTTGTCTCTATGGAATGATCTGATTCTATGATTGTTGAAAAGAGATTAAGAAAAATTGAAGCAAGATATGTTTCAACGTCAACACACTTGTGGCATGTAGCATGATTCCACAGATACCTCAAGTTGCAGGTCCCAATTCTGAGGAGTCTAAGGAACGGAAGAAATGGACACTTCAAAGAGATAATACACATTTTCTAGAGGGATAGTTAGGGTGGTTTTGTTCTTTGGTGATGTCCATTTTAGTGATTGTACTGTTTGAGATGACCTTAAGTGAACTGTACTTTGTGGGGGAAAGGAGTGTAGCTTGGCTGTTAACTGTTCTTTGCTGAAGAGGCTGCCAGTGATTACACCTTTGGTAGTATGCATGTGCTGCAAGATCCTTACTTGCATTTGCCCAATACACTAAATGCAGGACATATCTGCATACAGGGATGGAGCCTGTTTCTCCCATTGCCTAACGAAAGGATGATCAGAGCCCTGTCAGAGCCAACAATGTGATTCACATCTCTAACTCTAACAGGCAGCTTGTACATTTCTTGGGCCTGCTGGCAAACTGCAGTTCAAAAACTTTCCTCACACGTTGATTGGCTTCTCCAGGTTGCAGGACTGGACTAGAATGAGCTAAGCCTCTGAAAAATCTCATTTTGGACCAGTTCGCAACCCTGTAATAATTGCTTCAATTCTTCTCGTAACTTTTTAGTTTGACCTCCGGCACAATGGTAAGGGGAAGCACCCATGGTAAAAACTGAAGAATGCTGCCATAAAAATAAACTAACTGGGAATTCCTTCCTGAGAGCGATTGAACCTAATAGTCAGCATTGCAAATGGGATTTATGTGGATGGAGGACTTGTATAGATTGCAAGGATTCTCTTGGGTGTACAGTGTATCTTACATGCTGCAGTCCTCTGTTGAATCTTTGTTACTGAGGACAAGCACCACAGAGGCAGGTGGAGGCAAAATTGAGTTCTAAAATTAAAACATGGTGGGGTTTCTTTTGCTATCTTCAGCAGAGTTTAAAAGCTTGTAATCTGGTGCTACCCAGATCCACCACCTCTTCTTCCCCATTCACACAAGGCAAACCATGCAGAGGTCCTTACAGGGTTTTTTCATATTTACAAGGATGGCTTCGGATTCTAAGCCTACATGGTAGAAACTAGTTTCATGGCTGCCTCGGGTGGTGGGAATGGCTGGAAACCACAATGTATAGTTCAACACTGCCCTCTGGCTGACTGGAGGCATGATAGGTTGCTTATATCCAACAACCACAATGCTAACCCTAATGGCTCAGTTTTTGCTTATGGAAGGGAAGAGAAGTCATTCACATATATGGCCAGGGGAGAAGGGAGTATTCATTCATGGGGTGGGAGTGGGGGTTAAGGGAAAGGAAAGAAAGCTGCTCCCTGCCAGTTTGTGACCCCAGCTACTGAGAATCTAGGTTGTTCCATCCTGCGCCGTCCCAACCTGGTTGTTGTTTCTGCATGACTGGCAGAGCGTTAAGGGTTGCTGAGGAATGGCTTTCATATATAGATGGACAATATTACTGGTGTAATGGATAGCTACCATTCATTTCAGTTAATGTTTGATAACAATAATGATGAGATGGGTATGCACAAAAATATGTGATGAAAGTTAGTTTTTGTCTTACTGTTGAGTATTTCAACAGTTCCAACAGGCATTACAGGATAAATTAATCTATTTGTTATGCAACCATTATAAGAACAGAAATATCAACAAAATGTCTACTTGTGCTAAGGTAGTACAGTGGAACCTCGGTTTATGACTACCTCCATTTATGAACGCTTCGGCGAGCGAATGCCGTGGACCCGGAAGTGTTTACATCCGGGTTCCATGGCATCGGATGCGCAGAAGTGATCTGCGCAGTTCGCGCATGCGCAGAAGCGATCTGTGCAGCGCGTGCAAGTGCAGAAGTGCTCTATCGCCGCTTTGCGCATGCACAGAAGTGTGTCTTTGGCAAGTGAACACCTCTGCGGAACGGATTGCGGTCGCAAACCGAGGTTCCACTGTACATAAGTTAATAAGCACTTGGCAGTATTTCGCAAATATTACTATTGTGATTTATTTTTTTTAGGGTTTTTGCCTGCTTTCTTTGGACAAACAAAATGCTTTCTGAGAATGCATGCATATGCCTTTATGTGCTTGTATTTTTAAAATTATATGCTGGAGATATGCAGTCTATAATTATTAATTGAAACATCCAACTACTACATACTTCCCCAAGAGCCCCATGTCTTTTGATCCTCTCGGAAAATGTGATTACATATTATAATATAATATAATAATACTATAATATATGTTAGTGTTGTGGAGCTTAAATGAATAACCTTTTAGGTGTGTGTGTGTATCCCCAAATGTTAACAGCTGAACAATTGGATTGGGGATATTTTGAAAGAACGCACACAAGTAAACTAACACAAATAATCCAACTGTTTTCAAAAAGCAAAGTAGAAAGAAAAGGTCAAAATAAAAGTTTAAAAACTATTTGAGATTATAATGTCAGATTAAAAAATTGGTAAGAAAATATGTTTTCTAAGTCCAGTAATGCTTCACTAAGAAATTTGCAAAGGTATAAGTGTCCTTTTCTCCATATGAACCATCTGTTTTCTTAATACTGTAACCTAAAATTCAGTTAATATGGTTTTCTTAGTGCTTATGAGCCACTGTATGCTAAAGTATGATTGATAGGCGGTTTGTGTTCTGTCCATGGTACTGCAAAAACAGTTCCAGTTCTAGCCACTTTTTTCCCCTTTCCTTTTCCATTTCTCTTTCTTTCTTTGTTCTTTTTTCCCCTCCTATGCAGAAGACCATCAAATGAATTGTCACAATACTCGAATGCAAGACACAGAAAAAGATGATAACAATAATGATGAGTATGATAATTACGATGAACTGGTGGCGAAGTCATTGTTAAATCTTGGCAAAATTGCAGAGGATGCAGCGTACAGAGCCAGGACAGAATCAGAAATGAATAGCAATACATCTAATAGCCTGGAAGACGATAGCGACAAAAATGAAAATGTTGGTCGTAAGAGTGAGCTGAGTTTAGATTTAGACAGTGACGTTGTTAGGGAAACTGTGGACTCGCTGAAATTGTTAGCACAAGGACATGGTGTAGTGCTTTCAGAAAACGTTAATGACAGAAATTATGCAGACAGTATGTCTCAGCAAGAAAACAGGAATATGAACTATGGGATGTTGGGGAAGTCTACCAACAATGGGCTTACAGAAAAAATGGTGGAAGAGAGCGATGAAGAAGTATGTCTCAGTAGCCTGGAATGTTTGAGGAACCAATGCTTTGATTTGGCCAGGAAACTCAGCGAGACAAACCCGCAGGAAAGGAATCAACAGCAAAACATGAATTCTCGCCAACATGCCCGGCAAGAAGATGATTTCCAAGGAAGGACATCTGATAGGAATTATTCTGATATGATGAACTTAATGAGGCTTGAAGAACAGTTGAGCCCCAGATCTAGAACTTTTTCTAGCTGTGCAAAAGAGGACGGGTGTCACGAAAGAGATGACGACACCGCCTCTGTAACTTCAGATAGGTCGGAAGAGGTATTTGATATGACGAAAGGAAACTTAACGCTGCTTGAGAAAGCGATTGCTTTAGAAACAGAAAGAGCAAAAGCCATGAGGGAAAAAATGGCAATGGAAGCTGGAAGGAGGGATAATATGAGATCCTATGAGGAGCAGTCTCCGAGACAGCTTTCTGGAGACGACAGGAAGTCTAAGTCCAGTGACGGCCATGTCAAAAAGCCATATTATGGTAAAGGTAATATTTCTATCTAATGTATGTTGTATTATGATGAACTATGGGGTGAATCTTAACAAGCCATGCACCTGAATGTGCTTTTTGCACTCAAAAAATAATTCTAAAAGCACAAGTAGTTCAAAGTAATGCTCTGTGTCTTTAGGTAGAACATTACGTTGTGCCAGGAGCAGCAAAGGGAACAAGAGATCATGTTAAAAGAGACAAGGTTATCCTGAAATGCTGAATATATTTTATGATTTTCAAACTAAAGGCAAATACATCTTGCATGAATTGACTTATCCGTTAAGATTTTGTGCAAGACAGCCAATTAGCTGGGAAATGCATATTTTTATAGACTGGACTGTGTGGCGCATCTTGATTTATAAAATTATAACCAGATGGTGGTTATTGATGAACCCTCTCCCATATAAAATGTAGAGTTGCTTGATAGAAATTGAATAGTATCTGAGTGACCGATAACATGAGATAGGGGCAACGACTGCACATTAATTATTTTTAATAGTAAGGTAATGGAAATCATTTGCTATGCAAGGCATGCTTTGGCCTGGGCTGAGATCAATAGCAATTTCTTTCTTATATGCATTCCACTCCACTGGTTTCATGCCTTTGTGGAAATAGCTAAGGTGCTACCATAACAATTATCCAATATATAAGACAAAAAAGACAAAACATAAACAATTACCCTAACCATGTATTATGTCTGGGTATATACAGTGTAAATATCAACATGCTATTTTTATGAGTCTGCATTCTTGTAAAGTTTCCCAACAGCAGAATACTTTTCACTCCCATTAACTTTAATGGGAGTTGAGGAATCAGAATCATTGGAGGGAGGTGTGAATAACCTAGATGGTTATGGATGATGCTGTGCTTTTCAAAGCATCACTTTATTAAATTGTTATGCTGTATTTTAAAAAAAATATTATGAACTTGGTAACAGGGCTGTAAAGTATAATTATGATATTAAAACATTATTTTCAATATATCTGCACAGGAGACTTTTTCTTTCCTTAAGCCAAGTTTGTAAGACAAATAAAAGACCCATACATCCCTCATAAGCTACATAAGTATGACGAAAGCATGAATCTTTCTTGCAATCCAGTTTTGAGCCACTGTCGTATACTAACACCTGAGTTATTGACTGCGTTTGAGGCAGTTCGCCCAATACATTTTTTATGTACATGCAAATTACTTTGGGGCACACACTTGTATGAACAAGTGTAATGTATGGGCAAGGAAATCATGGATGTGGCAAGCACCAATTTGTATGAGTGGCAAACAGTTTCACCATGGTTGCCGCAATTATGGGAATTGCTTCTGGCATGCTATGCCCATTATGCTTGTCCAGGCAAATAAATATCTCAAATTGATCAGGAATGCTTATTTTTACATACAAGGAAAAACACACTGTCCCATTACATGCTACAATAAAGTAATGTGTATATACTTCAATACTGATTTGTTATTGCAATTAAGGAAAAAATACAGTCTGTTTTTTTAAAAAAGGAAAGAAAGCACTGTACGAATCAGCAAATAGTTGAGAAACCATTCAAGTAAAAATTTAATAATAATAATAATAATAATAATAATAATAATAATAATGTGCTTATCTTACAAAATATATTATAATATTAAAACATGCCTTTAATCAACGACCCAATATCATTTAAACATTACCCCCTCAGGGGAAAAAGAAGGTGCTTCTGTACCTTTGGGGGTTTGAACGTAAATATAAGCAATGATGCTAACAGGAGTCACAAGCGATACCTAGATCTAAAGTTGAAAGTTTGGGCAATGTTAACCTGAAACTTGGGGTCCAGACTCAATTCTTTTCAAAGAGCAGGATAAAATAAATAACCAAATACCTTCTTTGCTCTACTGTAAAAAATTTAAAAGCGAATGAATGAAGGCTATGACCTTCTAACACCACTCATCATCAAGTACAGGTGATTCCCTCAACTGTGTCTCCTCCTGGGGGAGATGAGTGGTACACATCTCAGGGAATATACACACACTTTAATGTAGGGAAGAAGATGCATCAAAAGGAATGCCTAACAATTCTGTTTCCGCTGCTTTCCTATGGTGGGTTCCAAAAACATTGCGAGAGGCAATCCTTTCTATAGATATATGCTTTTCCATGTTAGAAAGCATCCGGACGTCTTTGTGTCCCTAACCTCACCGTTGCAAAATTATATCTGATAATATTGCAGTCCTGGCTGGACAATTGTATCAAGAGTTGGTAGAGAACAACAACTTTCCCTATGGCAGTAGGGAAATATTTATGATTTTAAATTGAATTACCCAAGTGCCAGTATTAAGTTCTCCTTCAATATTTTCTTACACTAGATAAAGCTATTTCCATTCCTTGTTTGGACCAAATAATCATTTTGATAGTAAAGCTCCATAACAGTCACCAAGAAACAAAGAGAGCCTGCCCCACATTTCTGATTCGCTCAGCCTAACTTGTTTCTAGCATTGTACTTGAAATACACTACTCTTTAGTGACTACAGTTAAAGCATTGTTTTTATGAGTAGGCAGATTTGAGTTTCAAATTAAGATGTGAATACTGTATGGTTCAGCCCCATGAATAGCAATAATTCAGTAATATCCATTGATCTTAGTGATGCCCTCCCATTTATTATCTAATTAACTAAGATGTGAAGATTTATACTCTTTTGAGTTAACTGTACCTTGTTGCGCTTGATTATTGTCATATGAAATAGAAAGAACCAAAATACTCTGAGAGATAGTCAACTAAATCATACTAAAAGTAGTCCCATTGAATTCAATGGGTCAGCTCTGAGTTTGACTGATATTGGATATCACCCAATGCTGTTATTGGCTGGATTCTTTGGACAACAATATAACATATCAGAGTGCTTTATCTAAAGAGTTCCATAAAGCTTTATGTATGCAAATGAATGGTATGGCTGTCAAGAGGTAACATAACTTCAGAGACATAGAGAAAGACATTGATGAGTTCTATTCCCAGCTCCAATACTAATTTCTTTCTGTTTTCTTGGGCTGAATAATCTGCCACAGACATAGTCACCAATATGGAGCATTTTAATATTTGTGTTGCTTTATAATTTTGTTTTAAAATTTGGCAGGGGGTTATGCATATATTGGTCTTCCTGCTGTCAGGAAGCCCTGTCAACCTAGTTAAACGAAACCCTTTGGATTTAAACCATTAAGGGTAGGCCTGCACAATTTATGGCCTACCAAAGCAAATTCAGTCTCCCCATCCATGTTATGTAGTGTGCCAGATGTACGACAGCATTCCTGTCTTTTGAAGTTTTTAGGCAAGCAGCAGAAGCAGGAGGATTATTGATAACCTGTTGGTGGGACTCCATAGGTGACTGGCACACTGCATTATAGAATCCTTGAATTGGAAGGGACCCTCCCTCCAAGGTCAGCTGGTCCAACCCTCTGCAGTGCCACATTTACCACAAGGTGTGGAAGCATGTGCCTTTGCGCATGAAACTGGCCACTTTTAGTTGCATGTGCACTGGCTCCCATCATGGCAGGCCAGTCATGGGAAACTACTGCCGTGAGTAAAAGCAGACTGTTTGCACGCCACTATAAAGCCTTCCTGGAGTGGCACGCTAAATTCCTGCATATGCTTCTCACTTTTATTCTGTGAGCTGGCAGAAAAAAATCGTTGCTCAAATATATAGCAGAGGCCAAATAACACAGAGTTTCCTGTACATTGGCTTGAGTTGCGAATCAGTGTATAATATATCCGTAATCAGCACTAATTAGAAACCCCAGTCCTGGAATACAATCTCTTGCTTTAACCTGTGCTTTAAGTACTAAAATGCAAGCACCTTAATTTCTCCAAACTTTGAGCTGTCAAAAAATAATGTTTGATTTGAATTGAGACCTATGAGGTTTGAGACAGTGGAATAACAACATTCTGAAGGGAATTAATGTCCTTCCTGGAGCAAAGGGAGTCATAATGCCAGGTTCAAACACATAGTGCTGATAGATAATTTAAAAATAAAATAAAAATGAAAACATTGCTTTAAAAGGATGAATTCTAAAATGGTTGAGTTTGGTTGACAGAATATTATGAGTGACATTGGCTGCATTTGTTTGATACTGGATATGAATTATTCCTAGTATACTGCATTTAAAGCATTGCAACAGTATAAAAGGATGATGTTCTGATCTGGAGCTTCTGATCAGAATTCACAGGGGTCCTTTTGCTCAACTATCCTGAATCATGTAAACTTTACTGTGTACCGCTGAACTCTGAAAGTGGCTTTGCACCTAACATTTTAGGTGTAAGACATCTTGGTTTTTTTTAATATGTTAAAAAAGTGAATTGTTGTATTTGTTAGGGAGATACGATTAGCTCTAGCTGCCTGTTTCTGTACACATGGCTTTACTGCCACACAAATTGGAAAACGGTGCTGAGATGACAGCCCTGATATTTACACAATCATTTATTTTAGGATCATCACCCTATCTTTTTAGGCATTGCCAATTCTCTTACAGCTGACTTCAGCCTCTGATTCACACAGGCATAACCAAGGAAGGTCACAGGCAATTTTCTTCTATGATTTGAAGTGGTGGAGATGGTTCTCCTCCTTATACATGCTTACTTTTTCTCCCTTTAATGGTTGTCAGATAGGAAAGACCGAAAAAGAGTGAACAGGACCCCCTTTTTGGGCGGGGTCCAGTGTCAGAAATGAAAGAGAGGTAGTTCAGTGGTACAGCATCTTTTTTTACACACAGAAGGTCCCAGAGTCAATCCCTGGTCTCTCCAGGTAGGACTAGAAATGTCCCTGGTCTGAAGTCCTGGAGAGATGCTGCCAGCCAGTGTAGACAGACTAGATGGACCAATGGCCTGGCTTTGTATAAGACAGCTTCCTGTGTCTTATGTCCAGTCTATGTCCAGTTCGTCTCCCTTTCCCTTTTGGTTGTATCTTCCACCCATCTTTCCCAGTACCCGCCTCTATAGGCCGAGACAGATGAAAACCAAATTGCCTTTCATGGCACTCAACAGCACAGGGCTGTTGCAGTACTGCAGCAAGAACTTTAGCATTGCTACTGAAGCTAACCAAAGCAGGAGATGGGGAGAATGGGATCTGAAAGAAGAAAACCAGTGGGGCAAGGAGGTTGAGGGTGAGAGTGGCTATTTCAAGGAATCATGACACGTACGGTACATTACTTTTCTTATCTGCCTCCCTCTCCTATCATTCTAGTTAGTATTGATGCTCTGCCAGATTCCTTAGAACAGGGATAGCCAACATGGTGCCCTCAAGAAAGAGTTGGGTACCAACTCCCAACATCCCTGACCAGGGGCTGTGCTGGCTGACACTGATCGGGGTTAAAGTCCAGCGACATCTTAAAGAGCTGCTTACCCCTGCCCTAGAATATGGATACAAATCAGAAGTTGAAATTAGCTCAGGAGATAATTAGCCTAGGATAATCGATTGTGTGAATGGAAAGAGCAGGGGTATTTTAGTACAACCCCCACCATGCATTCAGTAAAAGAATGTTATTGGGGGTTCCAGTTTTAATTCCAAATGAATTTCAGCAGTAATTCCACAACATTCCCTGCAAAGACGCACACACAAGCGTAATAAGAAAAATAATTTTCGTAGGTTATTACGAAAACAGCAAAATGTGATGCAACTCTTCATTATGACTGTTATGAATATCTAAGTGTTATAAATATACGATGACTTCACAGAACAATTTAAAAGCAAGTCTTAACTTTTTTTAAAACAACAACAACTTGTAGTTAATGTTCAGTGGAAAGAAACATCCTTTTCTGTAAGTTCTTATATTCTGTAGGAAGCTTTTGAGAAACAGTGTTGTCTGTTTTAACATGCCATTGAAAAAGAATTAATTTGCATTGCATCTTTGAATAATTTTGGCAAGGAGCTGGGTCCACTATCATCAGTACTCTGAATTTCTCCCGCAGTAGATCTCAAGACTTCAATATATGTGAGGGAAAAAGTTTTTAAAACAAATTCAAAACAGAGCCATCTTATAGCTAATGCTTGACAGAAGTTATGTTGAAAGTGGTGTGTGGCTTTGCTGGAAGAAAGTCACCACCATTTACCCTCCATGAATGGAGGACAGCTGTGATCATAGGAGCCTACGGTACAGAAGAAGGAAGCAGGAGATAAAAATGTTTTCAGTCATAGATGTGTTTTCTTCCAGTGTTCTTTGAGAACATTTTCCAAAGAGTAACTGAATTCATTAAGTGAACCTTCGTCCATTTGGAAATCTGAAAAAATAAAAAAACATAATTCACTTGACACATTTGTTGTAAATTATAGATCCCTCAAGAACAGAAAAGAAAGAGAGCAAATGTCCTACCCCTGGGTGTGATGGAACTGGCCATGTAACGGGGCTTTACCCCCATCACCGCAGTTTGTCAGGATGCCCACACAAAGATAGGGTCCCTCCAGAAAGTAAGTCCACATTGTTTCATGGAAACTGGGGATAAAACTCCACACAAATTTTTCTAGCATGCGTTAAGAAACTTTTTTTCCCTTCTCTTTTTTTCTCTGTCCCATTTTTCCAGTATGATATGTCTCAATTTAGCAAACTGTTTTCTGTTATATTTGCATTTTTTCCTTTATTTCATCATGTTCACATCTATACTAACCTTTATGCTTGAAGAAAGTTGTTTTAAAGCTGTATTCTTTTTATTCTGATAGTATTAGGATATTTGCAAACACTTGTTTTTCTCTATACCACAGGTATTCCCCCCCCCACCAGAAAAAAACAAAACAGTACTGCTTTCAATTCTGAGTAATTATAGCCATCTCTTGAATAGAGTCTCCCGTGTTCAAATAAAGGAGCTGACGTTCCTTCCACTTTGAAAATACGCAATTGGGTTCATTTTTAAATTTATATATATATATATCTAATTATTCAAGCAATTAATTTAAATATTTGACCTCTAGAATTGTGGTTGACCTGCAGTAATACAGCTCTGCATGGATGTTAGTGCAAAAATGCTGCAATCGTATAAGAGGTATGAAGGGAGAGGGAATATGTAAAAAAAAACAAAACAGGTGCCATAAGTGTCTTAGATTGTCAGGACTCATCCACCCACCTGCTAAGAAGAATATACTAATCTGATTCTCAGATTTTGTGGGAGGCTTCAAAGCACTACAAAAACAAGGCTTCCAGTCATAGAATTATGGAGTTGGAAAGTGACCCTGAGGGTCATCCAGGCCAACCTCCTGCAATGCAGGAATAGGCAGCTGTCCCAGAGACCAAACCTGCGACTGGGCATTATCAGCGCCACACTTGTCAGCCCCACCACCCCACTCTTACCAACTGAGCTATCCAGTCTTTGCAAGGTGATGGCTTTCTAAAAGCTGGGCTACATGTAGATTTGATTCATTGGCTCCCGAACGGCTTAGTTGTCGAACAAATTGACTCCCAAACGCTGTAAACCCGGAAGTGATTGTTCCGGTTTGCGAACGTTTTGTCTGACGCAGCTTACGCGGCTTCCAATTGAGTGCACGAAGCTCCTACAGCCAATCGGAAGCCGTGCCTTGGTTTTCGAACGGTTTCGGGAGTCGAACAAACTCCCAGAACGGATTAAGTTCGAGAGCCAAGGTATCACTGTATTTGATTTAATATCTACACCCCACTTTTCCATTAAAACAGTATTGGAAGTGGCTTGCAATGAAAAACAACAATACAGTAATAAATATAAAACATCAGAACAACATATTTAATATAGTAGCGAGATCAAGAATTCCCACTAGAATTAAGGGACCTTAGTCATGTTCATTAATTTCAGTGGGTCTCCTCTGTTTAGAACTTAGTCAAATTCCACACGGTGTTACTAGGAAACTGTCTCAATTCTCCTGAAGGATCACCCTATCGGGTTAGGGTGAAGACAATCATTTTCCGCAAAGCAGCTCTTCATATATCTGCCACTGAAAACAATATCGCTATGAGAGTGCTTCTGCATGTTGCCATTATATTGAGAAGTAATTACCATGTGATGTGGTATCATCACATATATCAAGTGAAAAAAGTATTTTTCATTCATGACATGACAAAGCCATAGATAATGAAGATTTGGAGAGAGAAGCTGCAAGAAACTTTTGAGTCTTGAAAGCACTTACTCAGTCTGGAGTTAAAGTGGAATGAAGGCATCAACCGCAGAGTATATTGTCCATTTTGTAGTCTCCCTTAAAGCTCGCAGAAAGGGAAATCCCTCTTAAGGAAACAACACTGCTTCTTAGCTGGTGTGTGAATCGAGCTGATCAAAGGAATTCAATTTCCAGTTTAGCAAGGCCTATAATTTTCTCAAACACAAATGTTTACTCAGTTGCTCAAAGCGGTTCATCTCCTCCCCACCACCACCACCAACGTAAATGGTAAACATAAAGCATTTAGAAAACATTACCAGTCAAAGAAGAATATAGCTTTAAACGGTTTGCATGTTCAGTAGTGACAAAAGTGAAAAAGGTGAGATCATCTCTCTCTTTCTATCTATCTCTTTTCCCCCTCTCCTTACCTTACTCCTGCAGTGCTGGGCTTGTAAAGCATGTTTCAAGAACAGCTTTGAATAGCAGAAAATCCAAAGTGAAGCTTTCACATCTTTAGTACACTGCTAGTAGTGTGGTGATGGTGATGAATGATGGTGGTTGTGACTATTCTTTAAATCAATTTTGCACAGGCTTTAATCCTTATGTCCTAGGCTCTTGTGTAAGCATCACACATGATTTTTTTAAAGATTGGTTCCTTTGAAATGATTAGTCGTCCAGCAACAGTGACACAGATTTGAGCATTTTCCATGTTGTACACATGCACACCAATTGGATGCAGCTCAATTTATTTCTAAACATTTTTTTTTAAAAAAAGTGAATGTTTGGCACATAATGGTTTTCAGTTCAAGTAAATTATAAGTACTGTCCTATTGTATTGAATCCAGAGACTTTGAGATCTGTAGGATGGGATCCCTGATATTTCAAATCCCACACTGGAAAATAGTGGAGATGCAATTTACAAAGTAGTGTGCTCCCCTATCGCTGAATTGCAGCCCCTCCCCAATGCTTGCTTGGTGGTGGAAAATGACAACCCATTTTTGTTTAAACCAGACCTTGTTGGCTCCTTTTATTCCTAATTTATCACTCCACCACGCCCTTGACTTTAAAATGTGCTCACATTCTTTGCTTATATTGGTTTCTCCCCCCCCTCTTTTTTTTCTTTTTTGGACCCTTTATGATTTATTGACAGCTATAGATTATTATTTTTTTAAAGCAATTATTCTGATCACCACATGAGTGTAACTGCCATTGAACTTTTAACAAGTGCTAGTCCTACGTAATCAAGGCAGTTGCGGGGCTCGGAACCAATTCCATAGCTGGGCATCAAAGATCTTTCTGGTACTGCTTTCAGCACCTCAGAATTCGCACACATTTTATGCAATTATGGACTCCAGATTCTGGATGCCCGTTTTGTGTACCTAATCAGTTCATTATTACATATATGCACCTTAAAACTGCTCCAACCTCCAACTCACCACTGTTCTGTTCAGTGCTTTTGCTCAGTGCTTATGTATGCAGCCTCCTGCTTCACTGTCACACCAGAGACACATTAATTGTTAGATAACCTGCCCTCCATAACTCTTAATGTATTAACATCATCCCCATGTTAATGAGTACCACAACACATCTTTCCTTCACCAGGCTTTTATTGGCTATACCTGTCACGTGTCTATTTTCAGGAATGCTGATCATTAATTAATCTTGCTTTGTACTAAAATGGCTTCCTACAAACTGGGACTTGAAATCTTTTTCTTCTTGTTGTTGTTTCCACACTCTGCTGTTTCCTTTCCTTCTCCTTGTCAAGTTCTTGCCATGCATGAAAACGTTCTTAAGTGTCCTACACCAGGCTGCACAGGCCGAGGCCACGTAAATAGCAACAGGAATTCTCACAGAAGGTAAGATGATGTGCTCACTGAGCTATAATGTAGGTGGATACCATTTCACAGCAACAACACCTCTGAAAGTCTCCTGACAAGTGTGTGTGTGTGTGTGTGTGTGTGTGTGTGTGTGTGTGTGAAGATGCTCTGGGCTTTAATTGAGCAGGTGGACTGATGTGCTCAGTTTGATTGTCCTTTACGGCTTATCGTATGGGAGGATTAACTCTGGGGCACAGTTAATTCAAATAATAAGCTATATTTCAAGGCTTGTCACTGTTTGCCAGCATTTGCCTTTCCTAAGCGAGAATTGAATATACAAGTTTAAATTCCTTCAGCAGGCTGCAATAGGTATTTTCTATCATTGGGGGAGAGGTAGCTAACTACCCTTCCTTCCCACAATGCTTTAGGCTGCTTGTGATCATTTCTCACCTGTATTTGAATATGAGTCACCTGCATTTCCGGTTGTTTTGAGGCACAAAAAAAGTAGCTGCGACAAATTTCTTAAAATGATCTGCTTCTTCACAATATGCACTTTAATATTTCAAAGAGTAGCCTCTTAACCATGATACGAATCCTGACACACACAAAAGCCCCTCATCTCTACTGAAATCTCTTTGCCACCTGATTGAAATCTAAAATGGCACTTCTGGAGAATATCACCGATGATACTAAAATAAGGTGTATCTAATCAGAACCAGAACCAGTTTCTTTACACCATGTTAGCCTACTAACCTTTTTTTTTTTGTTCATGAAGTGCTGTGGATTCCAGTGCATTGTGAATAACAAATTGTGTAGAACTGGAAATTATAATAAATAAATAAATAAATAAATACATTTCTATACACAGATAGTAAAGTCTTCTAGTATAAAGGACTAAAACAGCAGGATTATTTTCAAATTATCTTAAAATCCACAGGAAGTTGTTTTCTTTTTAATTTGCTTTTGGAGATGGTCCCATTCGAAGCTACAGAAGATAAAAGGGTTGGATCCAGACTGAGAATCCGACATAAATGGGGCTTATCCCCATTGAATTCAGTAAGACTAACCTCTGAGTAAACATGGATTGTGGTGTTCGTGATTTGACTTTCATTTCTATTGAAATCAGTGGGACTTCATTTATATATGATTGCTTTTATACCACACTCTTCCTCCAGCAGGGTAGCTCACAACATAGAATATACAATAGCAGCTTTTTAAAAAAATGAAAATAAAAACATTTTAAACCCAACTCAGCAGCGATAAATAATATAACTGGCTCCAGAGTCAACATCAACCAAAAACCTGAAGGCCTAGACAAACAAATGTTTTTAACCTGCCCTTAAATATAGCCAATGTGAAGGGCAACAACTAGCTTACTCTGGATCCAACCCACTGTAATTGAGCCCAGAAGTTAAAAATAAATATATCAGGAATCACAACTAAAGCACCCATGACAGATAAACTCTGCTTAAAAACTTCTAATGAAGGAGAGTCCACCACCTTAAATGAGACTATAAAAATATTGACCCTGCTTAATGTCCATGGCTTTGACAATACACTGGAGAAAGCTGTAGGATTATTAAAACACAATGTCTCAGATCCACTGCTTTTGAGACATCAAGGAATGCTGTTTGGCACTCCTCTTTCTGTCTGCATTATTTGATTCTCCATTCCTGGCCCCCTCTGCCATGCTCCCTAAAAGATATCTACTTTGAGAATGGGTGTTGCTGGTTAGCAAAAGTAATCTCTTGCTAAGAGGCATGGAGGATGTCTGAATGAATGAACTCCAGTGGTCATGTCACCTCAGTGCATGCCATGTAATCCATGGAAGAGTTTAGGAAACTTTGTCTACTGTATTGTGTCTTCTCTTAAACATTTCTATGGTTTTATGGTTTATTTTCCCCCTATAGAAGGGAGAATGACTTTCTAGATCTCAGGAAGATTCAGAGTGAAGTTCTGTTCAGAATTCTGCCATAAAGTGTATTGATTTCCTCTGTAGAAATTTTGAAATCAGATAAGCATATTGCAAACTATGACCAGATAAACAACTTTTCCTTTACCTCGTCATAATGTTCATATATATGCTACTTCCAGTGTGTTGTTTATTTTTCTCATAAACTGTTTTCTAGCAGAAGCAGACCTGTCATTATATGCTCAGCTCCATAGCTCCTGTATCCTCATTCTGGGTTCTTTCCAAGGCAGCTTTCCATCCATTTCAGCAGCAAGCAATATCTTCACTTATAGGCTAAATTCTATTTTGATTTACGATTGGCACAGCTTCATTTTGCAGGTCAGCCCCATCTTTACCAGTTGTAAGTCCTGAATTCAGCAAAACTTATGTTCAAATAAGCAGCTTCAGGGTTGCAGCCTTAATTTAAAAGCAAAACAATGATTGTGTAATGTGTTAACCTGCGTAATTTGGCCTACACATCATTGCCACTGAAATACCAGTGTAGTGATATAAACAACAAAGTTTTCCAAAGCGGATAATACTCTCGGCAGGATTGTTGGCAATCCTGCCGACAGTATTGCAAAGTGGAATTTTCAGATTTTCATTCTGTTTGCCTGGCAGTAGTGTTCTCCTGCACGTCTACAAGAACACGAAACTAAAGCAGAACTTGTGACCTATCAAGCTGATTGCAGCTCACCAGCTATTTATGGTGGTTAATCAACAGCTCGTTAAACTTTTATTTTTTTGCAGAAATTGTAGAACGGCTAAAACGGTAATATTCAAGTACCTGGCTGGCATGCCGCAATATGTAGCTTGGAAAGTATGTTTGGCTTGGTGGATCACACGCTTCACAGAACTTTTCTTATGTACAGTGGGATAGGAAGTTATTTTATTTTTAATGATGTCAGCCCTGTGTCTTTAAAGGCTAGAGTTGTGCATCGAAGAGGAGTAACTCAGGGCATCAGAAAGCAGATTATTTTGTTCCTGGCAAGCTTCCTCCTTATATTTACTAAGAAGGGCTCTATGAAGCTATTCAGGACACGACAATTACATTTTCTTTCTGTAATTGCAGCCTCTCGGGATGTCCTATTGCTGCAGCAGAGAAACTGGCTAAAGCTCAAGAGAAGCATCAGAGCTGTGATGCATCCAAATCAAACCAGGCATCAGATCGTGTCTTGAGGTATTAAGAGTTGCTCTAACACTTAATAGTGTATACCAGATTAATTGCATAATAAGTTAGCCTGAGCACTTTTTAAAAAAAGAGTATACGACCCTTGAAGAAGTGTTTAGAATTAGGGCTTCTGGATCCTGTTCTCAGCATTTATCTGCCTACCAATATACCCTGGGGGTGGGTGGGTTAATGTTTTTTTGGCAAATATCAATAAAGCTGAAAAGCTCATTTTTGTCTTAGGCATTGTTTGGTGTAAAGCTGCCTGCTGGAGTTCTGAAACTAAGAACAGTGTGAAAAAAAGTTGATATCTTTGGGAAATAAACTAATATTTACCGGTAAGTCTTGTTTTTTCCAGCAGGCGTTTACTAGTAAATATCAGTTTAAATGAAAACCAGAAGCCCTATTTTTCAAAATTTTAGTTTGCCAGTATGGATTTCTAATTCAAAAGTATTTTCATTCTTAGATTTAACAATGAAAACCACCCACTGAGGTTTAGTTGGCTTCTTATTCTCTCTAAAAAGAATGATGAAGTTACACCATCATATGGCTTACAGTTTTATTGCTGCCAATAATTCATGATTCATCTCATTCCTCAGGAATACAAGTTCTAGGTTGTCCTGTGCAGAACCTATAAGCATTTCCTTGAAGCAGTAACATTTCTTGGGAATCTTGAGAGTCAGGATCCTAAGGCTAAGTCCTGTGCTGTGTAGGTCACCCAACTGCTGTAATATTTTCTAATTAAATGCATATATGTAGATTTACACAGCATTTCCTAGGGAAAAAAAGAGAGAGAGTTTTCTGTCAGGAAACCAGTTAATTATAAACATTAACAGAATGGCTTAACTTGAATGTATAGATTTAGATTCTGTTTTCCTCTCTCACTATGACACGTCTAATGACCAATTTTAGTGGCCTGATACTGGACCATCTGAAAAAATCCAGCCAAACTCAAGCTCAAAGCTGAGGGTTTGGTCAAAACATGCTGGGCTATTTTGGATTCATTTCCACATGCATTTACCCACAAACATGATGTCTGAAGCTACATTTAGAGTGCCTTCAGATCTCTCATTAATCCAATGGCAATGCAAATCCAGTGGCAAAGACATTTTAATAGTATCGTCCATACACAAAAGAGAGCAGGAATTGTGTTTTAGCCTAGAAATCTTGTGGTGGTTTTTACTTCTAATGATGTTTCTAACCTTCATTCAAATGGTATTTGAAAATTCATTTAGTAGTGCCCTGGAACTGCAGGTTTTGTTGCAAATCACTCAATAATCTGGAAGACTGAAAATGCAAAGCACGGTAAAAACTTGTTACCGGTAATAGTGAATGCCACTATTTGAAAGCCAAACACTGCAGAGTTCCCCTGGTATTTTTTTTTCTGGCTTCTTCTACAGTCTAAAAATGGAGGGGGGGGGTGATAGTTAAATTAGGCGCAGACATCACATATGTACCAGTGTGCTTTCCCTGTGCCATTAGAAAAACAAGATTATTTTTAAGAAGCATGGCTGATTTTGTTCATCATTCAGAAATGCGATGTGAGTTTACAAATTTAGGGTTTGGTGTACCACATACTCTTCCGCTTCAGATACAATTTTGGGGGGAAACTCCTTTGTTGATCAAAACAACAATACCACAGATAACTCTTCCACGGCTGCTGCCAAGAGAAACAGAACAAAGCTGGTGTAGCCTTGCTATTGCTTTCGAACCAGAATTTCTTTAGTGCAAAGTCAAATGCCATGCAGAAGAAGCTACTTATAAGAAGCAGCACCTGAGCTTTTGACAGATTCCTCAATTAGATGTTTTGGCACTTTTGCTTTTGCCGCTGGGACTGTCGTGCCTCTCAGATCTTGATAGGTGATCTGAGTTACATTGTCACCTCAGATTTGACTTCATCTTAAGATGAAAACTCTGAAGTTCACCCTGTGATATTTGTGCTTGCTAAGCACGTATCGACTGCTGTTATTACCGTCAACTTGATTTCAAACAGAGTAACCCATAAGAAGTGCCCAAGTTTTTTGGGGGGTTTTCTTTGCTGCACACCTTGACCTAAAGATGTGTCCTAGCTGCAACAACATGCTTCTGCCTTTTTGTCTTCCGACTGAGCAAAATGGTGGTGGTGCCTTTGGCATCCAGAACTGAAGCCTGGTTACTTCCTGGGGAAATAATCCTTTTGCACTGCAAGTGAAGTAGGATACATTTTTAAAAGCCTTTTAAGAAGAAATCTGATTTACAGAATATGTGATCCAGTGTACAATTAGTATTTGTTTTGACGGCACAGTATAAGCAGCTTTTTGCTTTATTGATCTAGGTTCTGTGTTTGCAGAACACTATTGGGCTCTGTTCTCTCAGAAGTAATTTTCCACCCCAGCGTGTGAAATAAAATCAAAGTGGATGAGTAATAAAATCTTATTTATACATACGTATCTTTTACCTAAATTCCAACAAAATAATACTTTAGATGTCTAAAAGTTTATGGTTATGTAACATTTCTCACATTCACTTTGAGAGGCACAGAGCCAACCAATCTTATTAGACCATCTTATTAAACAAACAACAGTGGTGCCTCACTAGACAAACGCCCTGTAAGACTAATTACGAACTAATAACGAACGGATTTTTTGAGCGGAGGTTGCCTCACTAGACAAATTCGTTTTACGAAAAATTCGTCTAGCGAATCGCGGTTTCCCATAGGAATGCATTGAAATTCAATTAATGCGTTCCTATGCGCAATTTTTTTAAAAAAAAATTCAATGCATTCCTATGGTATTCGCTAGACGAATTTTTCATTATAAGAATTGACCCGTGGTATGAATTAAATTCGTCTAGCGAGGCACCACTGTAATACGTATCAGAGATCCCATCCATGATGGTGCAGTTGAGGCTTTCCTTTAACAAATTTACACACATGCATTGGAGCAAATCTGCCATCTGTATTTTATTTCAGCTTAGATGGTTTTTTTATTACATACATGATGTTTTTTTAAAATTTTGCATTGTTATATATTTACCATTTTATGATTGCGATGGGGAAGTACTTGAAAATGACATTGCCACATTTATCAGGGATGAGTTTGTCCTGCCACCCCTCACCTTCGAAGAGACGTGAGTTGGTCTCTTCCGGGGGAGGGGTTGTGTGAAGCTTCTAATTTTATACACAGTATTACACACCATGATTTGTTGCAATAATGAGGTCCCAGCGATAGTAAGGTCAACAGCAGTTGAAATAAGACCATAGATATTGCAAAGAAACAGCAAAATAGTCAAATCACAGAACTTTAAAAATGTCTGATCTCACCAAACAAGCCTGCTAATATGAGGTTTTCCTTTTATTCATGGTAGGTGAGAAAAAAGTATGTATAAAGGAGGCATGTCAACCATTATGCCCTCTTGGGGAGCTGAAAAGATTGATGGTACCAGCACTATCCAGCTCAAAATTTTAGTGCTGTTAAATATAGGTCCGGTGGTAGTATAGTTTAATGAATAAACTTCAGGAGGTTGGTGGACACACTAGATATCAAAGCACATGTGGACTCATTACCCACACCTTGATCATCCTAGATTTAGAAAGTATTCCAGGAGCAGGTAGGCCCTGTAATTGCTATTGCTCCAAAACTTATATGCACATGTAATATGCTCAGATAACTTTTGCTATCTCATTGCAGAGCTGCTGTAATTATGCTCCTCCCCTTATTGCCTTGTATAGCAAGGGAACATACATGTGTGTGTGTGCGTGTTGTTGTTGTTGTTGTTTTTTAATAGGACCATTTCCCTATTTCTTTTGCTATTAGCCACATGTGGTGTAATTATAATTTGTTTTCTCTGGGCATTTGTTGAAGGAAGGTGTCCTGCTAAAACACAACTTAAGCGCTAAAATAAATAAATAAATAAATGCATTGCTGCTGCTTGTGTGCAGTAAACAAATTGAAAGAAGTGTTACTATCAAGGCTTCAAATTGTGTATTATCTGTCTAACACACTGTACATGTTTGTTTGTCTTTGTTTAATTTCTAGGCCCATGTGTTTTGTTAAGCAGCTGGAGATCCCTCAGTATGGCTACAGAAACAATGTCCCCACCACAACGCCCCGCTCCAACTTGGCCAAGGAACTAGAGAAATACTCTAAGACTACGTTTGAATATAACAGTTATGACAACCATGCATATGGCAAGAGAGCCATAGCTCCCAAGGTGCAATCAAGGGATATTTCCCCCAAAGGATATGATGGTATGAGGTGCACACTCTTTAATCATCAGAAACCAATCTGCATCTAACCGTGGTGTGGGTTGTGCAGACCGCATCTGAGTATTGTATGTGTTCATGCCCATGTAATACAGCGGAAGTCTATTTATCTCACCTCCCTGCTTGTTAGTAATAAAAATGGTATGGTTTCTGCATTTTTCTATGTCAGAAATTTCAGCCTTGAGGCTCACAACCGCTTCTGCGGCCTGATCCATTAGGCCCAAATAGTTGAGGCACAGGTCGATATCACTTGGTCCTTAATTACACAAGGTTGACATATAAACAACTTTGGCCAACAGTAGGTAGGTTGCAGAAAAGCAACAATAATAAGGTTGGTTTTTTTTTTTTGAGCAGATAAGCAGACTTCTGCTATATTAAGGGAATTCTATTCATATGATGATGGTGTTGCCTGGAACTTGTTCATGAAAGCATATCAAAAACTTTATATCATGCTGGATTCTGGATTGCTTTGCCCCCCCCCCAAATAATGTCTAATGATTGAGTTTGGTGTATTATTGTTATTAAGTTTGCAATACAAATGGGCAGTGGCCCCAGGCCATGTGGTTTAGCATCCATTTTAATGTCTAGGAGAGCCTGACTTATGGGTTATGTAACGCTTTGCTAACTCACAAAGATAATGTGCTTGCTCTCTGAGGTTTGAGAAATGGAAATGTGTTGAACTTAGCTGCAGTTCCAACATCTTTTGTTAGTCATGTTAATTATGGGCCTAATATATTACCAAATTCTTGATGGGTTTTTTTTGGGCCGAGGGAGGGTAGTGCTGGAAAACCTGTAATTCTTATATATCACCTGATTCTGCTGATGACTGTACTTTGGTGGGGGGACGGGAGAGAGTATAATGATTGTGGAATATGGATTAGCACCGAGACTTCACAGGATTACCAGACCTTTGTGGGGAGAAGGAGGGAGGGGAGATGTGTGCCATGTTTTCACTTCTGTGTTTTAATACACAACATGTCAGTGTAAAACAATCTGCTTCCTAGCAGGGAATAAGAGGTACAGAAATGTCCAAGTGACAATCTTAACCATAGTCCAAAAAATCCACAATAGACCTTACATCCTGGAACAGACATAGAGTGAGATTGGTGTGAAAAGTAGCGAAAGATGTACGAACTGGAGCATGCTCGCATCATTTTGTTGCGAGGCAACCTTCAAGGTATAAGGTTTTGTAGAAAATGGGGTTATAAATTCTTTTTAAAAAGCAAGAGACTTCTGTTGCCTGTTTAAGCATGCCAGCAGTATCCAGAATAACAGATGACGCTTTGAGCAATCCTGTGTTTGGACTGTACCAAAATTCTGTGTAGGCAAAGTGGGAGGTGTGCAGTCTGCCCAACTTTCTAGATGCATCATGGTGAAGAGGGCTCGAGTGTTTCTGGGACCTGTTTGTATGGTAATTCTGCATCCCTTCCCACCCACAGCCAATCCTGACATAACTTAGATGATAGTTCACACTGTGCCTGGAGCAGCACTGTCTTGGAATACAGAGCACTCCCTATCCAGCTACTCACAACTCAAGGTGCCTAGCACAAGGGGGCACCAGACAGGTGTCAGCATGTGTGAGTCTCGCTAAGATCCTGAGGCCTTGTCCACTGTGTGAGAATGCCAGGTGCCGATGCCGATATGCATAATTAGACTCCACAACAAAATTCTGTGGTAGCGTTCTTTTTGTATGTAACAAACATAGATAACGATATCAGGTTCCATTAGTTGGACTGATTGTGCTCTCTTGTTATTGGACACCTAAAACTCTTAATTTGGGGGAAGACATGAAACGCAGGTATGAGACACATACACACCCACCTTTTGAGTTCTTTTTTATTCTAAAAACAAACAAACAAACAAACAAACAGTATGAGTATATAGTGAAAAACAAGTCTACAATATCTGTTATCTGACAAACTATGGTAATGCCACACACAAACCATTTTTCTCTCCAGTCATGGATTTCATTTGCAGAAGCAGGGCAGTAGATGGCAACCACCTAGCCATGATTTTACTTTCTCGTGTCAATTTATACACAAATTTAATAAAAACCGGTGTGAACGAGTTTTTGAGGAACTAGTAGGATTTCGAAAGGGATTACAGCTATTGTGCGTATGCACTGAAGCCTTCACACACAAGAATTGGCATGGATTATGTCTTCATAGTTTGTATAAATTAAGGTGTAGTCAGGACCAAGGAATTACCCTTTTAGGACCTCAGTTCACTAAAGAACTTAAGCATTCTTAGGGGAGCCCAGAGGCCTGAGAACGTGCTTAAGATGTAGGCTTATTCAGTGAGGATTTGTTGAACTGGATTGTCAGTGATGGAGAACATCTAAATGGGGCTTATCTACACTGTGCAAGGTGAGAGAACATTTTATTAATAAGTATGAACTGAAGTTGGCATGTATTGTATGCGAGGCATAAAAAGGTGTAGTGATGGTTAGTTGTATTGATGTTAGTGTTGAAAGTATAAAGTGGCTAATAGGGGCCATCCAAGACATTTTGCTGCCTGAGGCAGAGCAGCAAATGGTGGCACTCTTCAAGTCAAGGTGCATAGTAACCAAGACTGGCCAAGTTATGTTGGCACATGCAGAAAATACCACAAGCATCTCTCCCTCTCCCTAGCAAAAAAAATATGACAATAAATTAAATATTTGCTGCCCTTTCGTGACAGCCGAACTCATCCACCTGAGCCAGCCACCTCACTCTGCCTAATGGTAGGGTCAACCCTCAATGTAAGGATTTGTATCCAACAAAGTCATTGAACATGACAAATGACTTATGCTCACGCAGTAGAACTTTTCCTCCCCTTCCACAGATACACCCAAAACCTGCTCTTGAAGGTTAGGGAGAGCAGATCGGGCAGGAGAGGGGAGAGGGAGAGGAAGTTCTATTGCATGAACAGTATTTGTTCTGCTCATGCAGTCACACTGTTGGATGCAACCTTCAGTCCTGACACAAATTTCTTCTCTTATCTATTCACCTCTATTTAGAATTAAGCAAGAAAAGAAGATCACTGGATGAGAATAGCTATAATTCCATCAAAGCACATCCTTGTTAGGCAGAAGTACTTGGATTTAATCCAACCAATGTTGTGATTGCACTGCTGGTGCTACTAATGAGTAGTATATTATGCTTCAGCAGCAAGCTAGTGTATAATACAGAAGTAAGCTTTCCCTGGCCCAAGGAACTTACATATGACCAGGGAACTTACATATGGTTTTGTACAACTTGTGGTATAAATAGATATAATTCTAATGGTCATATCCTTATCACCCCTTCTCCTTATATTTTGTTTAAAAATATATGCTTAGCCAATCCCTCATCACATCACCCATGGGTTACAACATACTGGAACTGAAAACTACAACAATTTGAAACAATTATGAGACAATAAAAACAGAACTCTAAAATTCAGTCATGGTTCAGTCACAAACGGAAGCAGTGGCCAACTTTCCATAACTGTACTTAACAATCCATAAATGTCTGGGCAAATAAACAGGTCTCTGTTTGGTGCCAAAATGCCATAAGGCAGACATGTTTCCAGGGAAGGGACAGTCTACAACTGGGGAAGGTGTCAACACAGAGAATGCATTTGTTTTCAAGTCTCAAGCAAGCAACAAAAGTACTGTAAGGGTTTCTTGAGCTCCGGCTGATGACCTTTATGGTTGATGATGGGCTGGGTTCAACTTGGCAGATCACAGGTTGTGCAATAGAAGCAAATAAGGGACTGGATACAGAGGAGTTAGAGGTTTAATAATAAGGAAATGAGGAATGACTTGCGGAAAGTCAAAAGGAGTGGGAAGAAGAAACAGATTTGTGCTGACATTCTTTAAACAAATTAATTGTGCTTTCTTTTCAACCTCAGTTTTTTTTCTTTCTACATCTTTACTATTGTACACATAACATTTCTTCTGTCCCCATGAAATTGTATCATGTGTGCATGTAGCAAGCAGATGTATTTGGCTGTATAGTTAATACACCAATGGATCTCTGTAGAGTTGATGGCGTATTGATTGCTGAATTGTAATTTTTTCATTATGTTGATGTCGGAGATGGAAAAAGAAATATAGTCTAAAGTATTTTTGTAGTGTATGAGGTGAAGCTGAGTTTTCTCCTCTTCAGACATGCCCCAACATTACCCCCATAGCATTCATATTGTCAACAAATTATATATTGAGCCATATTGATTATTTCAGTATTACATTGACAAATTATGGGTGAAGCTGTTCTCTGAATAGACAATGTTGTCTAAATATCTGTGATTATTTTAGTATCTGGAAATTAAGCATCAGTTTATGGTGCCAAATGGTCAAAAATGAAAATTGAGCAAAGGGTTTGGCATATTAACTGAGGAATGTTTGAGCTTTTGTTAATATCGAGGCATAGCTTGTGTCAAAGATCATCAGAAAAAATGTCAGGTGATCAATGTGTGCTCAGAACATAAAGTAGTGACAGTAAGGAGGGTTCTTTTTTAAAAAATAAAATAAAATTAATGATATTGGTATAGTATGCCGAAAGGCACGCAACTTAGATTCTAAGTTCTAAAATCAAATGGTTTGAATCACTATGACCACTTCTAAAACAGAGAGACTGCCTGGGCCAGGGAAGCTTAGGATCTGTTTGTGCATAGGCTTTCGTGGGACCCAGACATTGCTTTGAAACTCCCATTCTTCCCTCCATCTGCACCATGCACAGGCAAAACTAGATGTTGATATGGAAGATTTGTGAAAAGGCTCTTTGGGACAGACAAAAGACAGCATTTCTTCACACAGGGCATAGCTAAACTATTGGATTTGCTCTCACAAGGGGTAGTGATGGCCATGAACCTGGATAGCTTTAGAAGAGGCATAGACAAAGTGTGGAGAGGTCCTTACTTGTGAGCTTCCTGTGAGAAAAGAATGATGGAGTAGATGGTCCTTTGGCCTGATCCAGCAGGCTTCCCTTCCGTTCTTGTCTCCTGAGGCTTTTAGAAATTAAATAGTCATTGCAATTGGCAGGGGAAGGGGCTGGATTCAGATCAAAAACATAGAACTGGGATAGGAAATTTTACCCCTTAACGCTGTGCCACTTTCCTGATTATATTCTTGCCCCAATACCATCTATTTGCCCCACAGGCAAAACTTTCAGGTACCATGGTTTTTGACATTACATCTGAACCAACCTTCGTATATTAGACACTGTCAAAAAAAATTGTGTCAAGACATAATAGCTTTTAATATTTCATAATCATTTGGCTGGGTAGGTGAGAAAGGAATTCCAGTAGTTCCTGGTTCAGCTAATGAAGGGGTGCCTTCTTAATGTACTGTTTAGGTTGCAACACTTTCAAAGGCAACACAGAGGAGATCAAGCATATTATCTTCTCGGTGAGCTTTTTTTCTGTCAGGCCCCCAGAAAATAGTGTGAATTAGGAGCTTTGTACAAGTTCTCCCGTTTTCCTGGGGCAGTGCATTCCTTCTCCTGCCAACAGTTAACAGAGAGGGTGTGTGTGTGTGTGTGTGTGTGTGTGTGTGTGTTAAAGCCCTCCTTGTAGTGCATTCTGCATATTTTGCTTGCTATAAAACTGATCTGAGTGTTGCTGCAGAATACTGTGGAGATTATCACTCTGCTTCCTTTCAGAATCGCATCTAGGTTTCTTGTTGAAAAGAAGCCACACTCAAATATCATAAAATTATCAGGAGTGATTCCCTTACTTACACACACACACACACACACACACACACACACACACACACGCAGGGTTCCCCCCTCCCTTAATAGTCTTTGCAGTTCCTTTTGAACACCATTCTCTGCAGATTTGTATTGCTTTTTTTCATGTACGTACCTAAGTGCCGGCCCTTTTGAGTCATCCTTGTCATATTTCCTTCCCACAGCAAAACGTTACTGTAAGAACTCGAGCCCAACTAGCAGCACAACAAGCAGTTATGCCCCTAGCAGCAGCAGCAATATGAGCTGTGGAGGAGGCAGCAGCGCCAGCAGTACCTGCAGCAAGAGCAGCTTTGACTATACCCATGACATGGAAGCAGCGCACATGGCTGCTACTGCTATACTGAACCTTTCCACTCGTTGCAGGGAGATGCCTCAGAACCTCTCCACTAAACCTCAGGATCTCTGTTCCAGGGTAAAAGCAAACAAACCTGTGCCTCTATATCTCTATGTATATTTGTTTGTTGGATGGGGAAATGCATAACGCTTTATTGTCTGCACTGGCATAATACTAATCATCTATGATAAATGCAGCAAGAGCTTCCAAGGATGCTTAATCTTGTTCTCCATATAAATTCTAGCAATGACATTTTGCAGCTTTGCTACGGCAGTCCAGCAGCAACCATCTGATATGATCTAGCTCAGAATACAGAGTTTAAAAAAAAACAGGGTGGGAACGAATAAAAAGCCTGCTGTTATTGTTGAATGTTTCCTTAACTGGTGAGGTCTGCTAGGACTACAAAGGTTGTGTCAGCTGAATTCACTGAACAGTCTGTGCTATAGCTTTAATGTGCTTATTGGTGTATTATTATTTTTAAGTTAAATTATAATTTGGCAATGGATTTGTTTTGCATGGCAAGTAAGAGTGGCTTGGCGCAGCGGAATTGGCTCCTGAATAGGCCTACATGGGGCCACTTTCATAATGTGTGTTCAAATAAACATCAGCAGGGCAGTAGGAAGATTAGTGACTTTGCCCCACAACTTCAAACTTCAACCATACTCTACCTTGTTTGTTGTGTGTCTGTTTTGTGTGGTGCTTGTGTCTCCATGGAAACTGCTACGTCCAGTGATAAATATTCACTTAATAGTGTCTTGAACATATTGAAAAATCTGATCTAAGATTATTTTTGGAAGCAATGGGAAACATTTTAAAAATACATTCCTTTGTTTTCATGCATTAGTGTCTTGATGTTGTTTAAAAACTGTTGTTTCCAACTCTGACCCTAAGGAGCATTCTATGTTAGCAACTAAGGCTTGTTTTCCACATTCTTTAGTGTGGGACTTGAAAATGGCTTTATGATTTCTCACTTCTGATAATCTCCCCGTGGTGGTACTTGAGATCTGAGGGTTCTGCCCATGTTGAATGACCCCAGGAGTGGGGACTCGGAATTACTTCTGTTAGTCCTGTTGCTAATAAGCATGCAAACTCAGGTAGCCCCGAATACCAACTGCTTCCCATTGGATGTCTGGGAGGGGATAAGAGATCTATGCTTAGCTATGATTCCCAACAACATGAGGAGCTAATGCAGCCCTACTGCCTAATCTAAAGGCCTGTTTTGCTTGTGTATCTGTACACAAAGATGAGAACTAGCTAGTCAGAACCACACTTCTTACACACAGAGCTAGGCATGAAATCTGCCAAATCTGTACTCCAAAGCAGACTCACCTGATTCGATCCGGGAGAATCGTCATATCTGGGTCACGCGTCCAGCTTGGAATCGACAATCCTTCATGAGGGGGGACTGAGGACTACACTGTGTTTCTTCTGCTCTTCTAAAAATGATTTCTTCCCTTTAAAATTGGGTTAAATAGCAATAATGTTTACCTAGCCACCCCAAACCTGCAATAGTTATTGTCAGGTTCCTTGACACCCCCACACTTTGAATGGAATAGAGTAAGTACAAATACATGGAACAAATAATCAGGTGCTTAAAAACAAACCCCACACCATATGGATTTTAAAACACTTCTCCTTAAAAATTCACCTAGAAACAGGACTGGATAGACTTGATTCTACCCCCATGCAGAACTGGGACGGATTGAACTTAAGTGTGTCCGTCTGTCACTAATGCTGAGAGACCTTACTATGAAAATATAAAGCTGTCCCAGGTGTCTTCAATAGCCCTAGTCTGCAGGCTCAGCACAACACAGTAGTTCTGCACGGCCTGACACCACTTTCTAAGTTTTAGTGAACATTTAATAGATTAACAACCACTTGGCAAAGCCTAAAGGAACTAATTACAAAAAAGAGCAACTCTTACAATTAGGACCGTGTACTAAAATAATTTATTCAGACTTAAAAAAAAGAAAAGAAATAAGACTCTTAAAAAAACATCGTGAAGAAATTTCATTTTTAAAAAAAAAAAAAAAAAAGTTCAGAGAGTTAATGAGATGTTGCTTGTTTGAAACCATTTCCCAGAAAAACTATGCTTCCTTCACGAGACCACTAGATGGCTATACAAACAAACACTCAGAGGGTGAATCAAACCAAGTTTTTGAAGCTGTAAGTGAACTTTGGGTCTGGCAAACATATTATGCTTTTTGCAGAGAAATTTTCTTTAACAAGAGATAAAGATAAATGGATAATACAGCGTAGCCCAAAAGTAGCTATTAGAAATAATTAATGTCAATTTAGAGAAAAGGAGAAAGCTTTTGTTTTCATCTTACTTCAATTCATTGTATTTTTATACAGAAGAGAGGAAAACCTATTTTTCCCTGGCATGTAATATTAATCCAGTTTAGGTAGAAGATATTTAAGTAAGATCACTGGGAGATGTTGCATTTTCTTTTATTTTTTTTAAGTTAAAAGAGGATTCCCCCTTCCCCACTGTTTCCCCCTTTTATTAAAATCAAAATGGTACTTCTTGGAAGGTAAATGCCACACCAAATCACCATCAAGGAAATAATCAAGTTTAGTCTATTAAAAACAGTGTCCAAGCAGGATTGTGATGTATGATTTTTCTAGGTAATAAGCATGGGGAAAATATTTTCTCTTTTAGTGTCTTCTGGAAGCTTTTATTACTCTGAGTAAAGCAGGTTGCTATAACTATGAGGAAGCAGAGCCTTTCATGCCACGCTTGAAATAAGATTTTTTGGAAGAAAGGTGTTTCTCTCTTAAAATATGAATTGGTGTGTGCATTTTGGCTTTAGGAAAACAAAGGTTCGAAGGTGTGTGTGTGTGTGTGTGTGTGTGTGTGTGTGTGTGTGTGTGTAATATTTTTGCTTCACTTGCAAAAAGAAATAAAAGCGGGAGAAGAAAAGGTAGAAAGGCGGAAAGAAAATGCCTCACTTTCCCGGCACACTTCCTCAATCGCTGCAGGGAATGTCAGTACCAGTTTCATTTCCCCAAGCTGAGATGATTATAAAGGAGGACTTTGTAGAATGTAAAGGCAGTTTATCACTGAATGTCTGTGATGGGGTGTCTGTGTGGTTTGAATACATTTCCACTTTATATGGAGGTGGCAAGCACAGTACAAAGAGGCTTATGGAGGCCAGTCCCGTGAAACTGCCTGTTGGTGTTACTGGTTGAGAATGGTATGTTTTTTGTTTAGTACTTAAAACTTCTCTTTTCTGATTCCACAGTTGCTAGCATTTGAAAGGTTTGGTGATATTTAACGTTTAAGCTTCTGTTGTTGATTGCTCACCTAATTAAGGCACTCCAGGCCATATCAGATTCATATAGTTGTTAACTCAAAGAACTAGACATGTCAAGGAATTAAAATCAAGACAGCGGAATTTGCAACAAGAAAATTTTTGCAGAGATTTCTTTCTATTATACAGCAGTGTTGCCAGGAAGCAGAATTGTAAATGGAGCACTCCTTTTGGTTATAACTCTGTATGTGATGGGAAATAATTGATAACAACAAACTGAACTCTATACCCTTGGCATGTGTGTGTTTTTAAACAGAACCCTGATATGGAAGTTGATGAAAATGGAACGTTAGACTTGAGTTTGAACAAGCAGCGGCAACGAGATGGTTGTTGCACCATTTTGACGCCCCTAGAACCAATGTCGCCACAACAACAGGCTGTGATGAATAACAGGTGTTACCAGCTGAGCGAGAGTGACTGCTGGGATTTGCCGGTGGACTACACAAAAATGAAGCCTAGTAGGATAGATGAAGATGATTCAAAAGAAATCAGTGTATGTCTCTTTCATGCTTTGATCCATTGAATTTTTAAGAACTGGTGGCGGTGGTGGGGAAATGATTTACTCACAAGAGGCTATGGTTGACATCTGATCAAATCTTTTAACTAGAAATTGTTTTACGAATTATGTGCTTGTTTTCCATATCCTTCCGATTTCCCTTGCAGAAAGTCAAGGTATGCTTTGGTTATCTAAGTTCAATTTAGAATGAACACAGCGGACTGCAATTTAGTGCAACTAACTTGCCTAGCTTATGAACTTTGGTTGTCATATTCAGGGATATTAAGGAATGCACACATATAGAAACTGTTTTGTTAACAGAGCAGAAGGCATGTCACATAGATGACGTTGCAGACATTGAAAGTGGTAGTAAAGAAAGAAGACGAAGTATCTTGTTAGTTACTATATTTTCATTACAAATTTCCAAATGACAAAAAAGGTAGAATGTGCTGCGTTTTCAACTGTTGCTCAGAAAGGAAGCTTTTGGTAATCATCGGTGCTGCTTTATTTATGATTATGCTGTTTATCTTTTGTTAGGTTCTAACTTTTCCCTAGCACAATTTATAGTCAAGCTTCTGTAATATAGACATGATCTTACAGTCCCAGACTTTAGTGTCAAGGAATTTGGTGATGGTACATTCTGATTGCCTGATCTTATATGCACTTGTCCTCTGCTGTCATATCAATCTTCGTTCAATAAATGATGGCACAGCTTCTTTTTTTGTCGGGGGGGGGGACGGACCTTAAATGAGACATGATGGAATATGCTTTGTATACATTATCACTAAAATAGGAGAAAATACATAAAAGATAGTATATGCAAAGCAAGCAGAAGCAGAACTTTCATATTTTTTATTTGACCGCCATCTACAGGGATTTTTGTGTCCAAGCATCTCAGCTCATTAATTTGAACATTTCCAGATTCAATGTGTGAAGAGCTGTGAATTCTAACCTACAAACTGTACTTAGTAGGAACAGTAATTTAGAACTGAGGCATTTGTGCATAGAACTATGAAATATTAAATACTATGTTTGGATATTTAATTATTTGACTCTGTTAATTATGTTTGTGTTTTCTGGATAATATATTATATATGGGAGAGTAAAGTCTTCACATATGTTCATTCTACAAAAAAAAAACCCAGTGGATTTTTGTACATAACTATTCATAAAATGAGGGTGGTTGATACTGATACCCAAAAGAGCAACTTCACAGAACAAGCATATTACAATTTCCACCCCAGCATGCTAGAAGTTCTTATACCTACATTCAGAGTTTCTAATTCTCGGCTATTTCTCCATGCTGCCCCATATTAGCAAACATCTATATAAACAGCCTGTGGTTTTGACATCTCAAACATTTTGGAGTTTCCCACACAAGCCATTTGAATAAACGAAGGTGAATTCTAAATCGGCAATAAATTCCCTTTCACACATTCTAAATTACACCACCAAATTCAAAAGTAAAAGTGGCAGTTTTTGGTTGCAGGTGAACATGACTTCCATATGGCAACCATTCCGTGTAGCTACTTTGTGTAAGGATCTCATCTCATGGATTGGGACTGCAGCTGCAGCATGTAAATAAAATACATGCACACCTCTCCTTTGTGTGTAGCTCAGGATGCAAAGACTTCTATGCAATAGGACCAATCCATGCAGTGACCGCCTTGCACAAGTGATAGCAGCAACGTGAAGCTCCCAACAGATGGAATGAACTTTGAGCAGCTACCACACTACTGTGGTAGCCTATGAAGAAGCCCCAATACCTCATAATGGTCACCACCACATAACAGTCGCACACCCCTTTTTCGGTCCCTAAAACGATCCAAAAGGATTCACCGCATGATAGTCGCAGGGGCATTCTCAGCACACATTCTCTGTACCAGCCAAAGGTGTGAGGGGATTGGGTGGGCGAGAGAAGCTGCAATGAGTGATGCATGAGAGACCTGGATTGCGCCAAAAACTGTTAGTAGCAAATAATAAGCAACAGAAACATAAGTACGTTCGTTAATAAAGAATTGTTTCCTCAGGTTTTTCCTCGCATAATGGTTGTGCCTCGAGTTTTCCTAGGCATAATAGTCACACAGCCCTTTTTTTGAAAGGAAAAAAATCAGCATTAAAACATGCGACCATTATGCAATGAAATACAGTATGCACTTAGAATCGCACGCTCATGCAGACTTTTCCTCTCACTTCATCATAGAGGATGCAGTCTGCAATCCTTCCAAAGTAGTGATTTGCTGAAGGCGCAGGGCTTCCAATTCATATGTGAAAGTATTTACTCCACTGAAGTGAATGGGATGACACTTAAAGGCAAATAAGTCCTGTGCCCAGAAGTTAACATTTCATTGGCATACCTCTATTCATTATGGCCTGCTATTTAATTCTGATTAATCTTCATCCTTGCCTGCAGCCAGAAGACTTAGATCCTTTCCAAGAGGCGCTAGAAGAACGAAGGTACCCTGGCGAAGTCACGATCCCAAGCCCTAAGCCCAAGTATCCTCAGTGCAAAGAGAATAAAAAGGATTTAATAACGTAAGCATAATGTGAGGTGAAATTATTTTTTACTCCTTTTATAACCTTTCTCTCTCTCTCTTTCGTTTCTGACTTGGATAAACAAATGCCTATATGCCTTGCAGTATGAGCATGCAGCTTTTGCAGCATATAAATGTTTCAGACTGTCAGTTAAGTTTAAGCGATGAAGCTAACATGGTACCTGCTTGTCCCTAATGATGCTATGTCATACTGATACGCCATTTTCATTGAACTCTGTTCATTTTGCAGCTTTTTCGGTAGGATGCTTAAACCGCCCTTGCAGACATTGTAGCTAAACTGGAAACAATGAAACTTTTTAAAAGTATTTTTTAAACATACTTACTATTTTGGCTGTTTTTTGTTTTTGTTTGGTGGCAGATGTCCAACACCAGGGTGTGATGGGAGTGGTCATGTGACTGGTAATTACGCCTCACATAGAAGGTGTGACTTCATTTTTTTCATGGTGGATTCTGTCTTTTCGATTTATTGTTTTCAGCTTACCTCAACAATGCTGTCAAAGTAAAAATGTTGAACTATGTGTTAACCCTTTGAGTAATAAACGTTGATCTTAAGAGCATGCTGATTTGTGTGTTGTATAAACGTCTTTTTTCTTTTAAAACTACTACTAAAACTTTTTTAAAATTTCCTAAAACTTTTTCAGATAGTTAACCCACGGATCACTAATGCTTTTTTTGTTGTTATACCTACAAACTTATTAGGGAGAAAATCTGATAACACCAGCAATAAAGCTTTATACCTAAATATATTCAGAGGGTTAACTTGTGTTACAAAATTCAGTATTGCAGCACTTGCCCGCTCCATCGCTTCTCTGCATTACAATTTTTATTTATTTATTTATTTATTATTAACGTTGTGTTTGTTTGGAAGGTCTTAGTTTAAAAGAAGGTTGACTTACATGGCTATCCTAACCTGTTTTACAGTCTGTCTGGCTGCCCGTTGGCTGACAAAAGTATTCGAAGTATGCTGGCCACAAGCTCGCAGGAACTCAAGTAAGATAATTAATGCCTCTCTTTTTCTTTTTAAATTGTTTTCTTAGCAGTTGCAGACAGAAGTTTCCGGAATATAAGAGGACATTGAACAAAGCTACTGATACACTACTGAGCTTCTTATGGCATGTGGATATTGAACACTAACACAGACTATAACCCACAGGCTGTAGACATTTTCCTGTCCCAGGTTGCTGATTGCTGTGATGTCACAGCAGGCACAGACTAGGCAGAGATTCATAGCCCTTATGGATGCCATGCTATTCATCCATGGTGTAGGAGAGCGTCTGGGATGCTGTGTTTTAAAGGGGAAGCTGTGGAGACCTTAGAATTACAATAACATTAAAACAATGTTTTTTAAATTGAACTATTGGCCTTCTGGTGCAGAACATTTGAATATTTATTGAGCTTGTAGTAAACAGTTGTTGAGCAGATAAAAACAGGTGCGCTTTCAATACGTGAGATTTTCAGGTCGGTTTTATTTCCCTGTAGAACAAATAAATTTACTTGGTGAAAGGAGGAAATGCAAACCTTAGTGTTCATTTTTGTTTTAGGTTTCTTAGTGTCCTGTTTTCGGTGAAAGATTTGAAATTAGGATAGCATAGTGCTAGATTATAATAACACTTCATATCTCAACTGCGGGCATCTGGAGCCAGTTCCCAAAAAGTTGAGTGGTTTTGATCAAAACTCTGATTAATTCTGCAGAGAAGTACCTAAAGGACATTAGAGCTAAGGATGCCATCACTTATACTGAACAAAGATCCAATATGCAGTTGATTTTTAATGTGCTCATAAAGGACTGGCAACAGAGTCCTGGAGGACAAAAGACTGGGGGGAGTCTGGGCTTTTAATCACTTGCAAATGAGATATTTAAGATGTCCATGAGATAGGCTCAGTCCTCTAACCTCATCAATGAGAGAGGTGGCTTTCTTATCTCAGCCCAGTTACCTCATATTTATGAGTGTTGTAGCAGAACTGGTGCTTCCCTGGTGAGAGTGTGGAGCTCTTTGAACCTATATTTGGGCATCTTCAACTTGTCACTGCTCCCAGCTCCAGTGGGGAATGCTGCCACTTTCAGAAAGGAACATAGTGAAAAAGATAAGAAAATCTTATTCTTCCATTTGTAGCAGAAACAAGAGAAGCTCTGGGTATTCCAAGATGCACTCTTTGGCCTGTCTGGTTTATTACCTGAAGGTAACCACCTACTCCTTCATTCTGAAGATTTGTTAGGAAGAGACAATTTCATTGCCACATCTGATCAGCAATCAGATCTGTATTGAAAATGATGAGATTGATCAACTGACAAACTGTTCTGCCAGCTTCTCTGCAATTTTCAGTAAAATATCAGCACCATAACTTAGAGCACCCCCGGAATTTCAGGATTCAGTCACATACCAGTATGTTAAATTTGTGCATTTAAAATGGATTGATATGCTCTGTCACCCTGCCACACCAAATCCACTTAAAACAAAACAAAAAAAGTCTTTTTGCAGCTTGAGAAGTGACAGGGTAATGCATTGAAAAGTGTGGGATGAACAAATAAAGGTAAAGGACCCCTGGACAGTTAAGTCCAGTCAAAGGCGAGTATGGAGTGCAGTGCTCATCTCGCTTTCAGACTGAGGGAGCTGGTGTTTGTCCACAGACAGCTTTCCGGGTCATGTGGCCAGCATGACTAAACCGCTTCTGGCGCAACGGAACACCATGACAGAAGCCGGAGTGCACAGAAATGTCGTTTACCTTCCCTCCACATCAGTACCTATTTATCTACTTGCACTGGTGTGCTTTCGAACTGCTGACCTTCTGATCTAGCCCAAGAGGTTCAGTGGTTTATACAGGAAGACACATAAACACTCTGTAAGCAAATTAGATGAATGCAGGACAATGCTCCTTTTCATATAATCACCCTGCAAACAAATCAGCATGAATGCTCAATAAAGACAAGATGCAGTTTAACCACCATGTAAGCATTGTGCAAGCTATTCGGAAAGAATGCTCAATTAATAGGTCATCTCGAGGGGCCCTAATTAAAACTACCAGGGAGGAATAAATCTTCCCACTCCTCTCATTTCTAGCCCAGCTGGAGCAAGCCCTGGTTCGCCCCACCTTTCTTCTAGGCACTCTAGACAATAAAACATACATACAGTAGATACATTAAAACCGAGAGGAAAGAGAAATACATCAAAAACATCCCACCCTACTTCTAAAAGACCACAGATAGTTAAAGGCCAAAGGCCTGGTTATAGAGGAAGATAGATAAAGATATATAATGATGGCACCAGGGCTTCCTGGGGAGAGCATTCCACAAATGGGAAGTCACTTCAGGAAAGGCCCATTCTCATGTTGCCCCCCTCTGGGCCTCTCGTGGAGAGGACACATGACGAAGGACCTCAGATGATGAGTGCAGGATCTGGGTCAGTTCATATGGGGAGAGGCAGTCCTTGAGGTATTGCAGTCCTGACCTGTTTAAGGCGTTATAGGTCAAAGCTGGCACTTTGATTGGGCCTGGAAACTAATTGGCAGCTAGTGTAGTCGGCCCAGGATTGGCGTAATTTGCTCAAACCATCTTTCCACGGTAGGCAACCTGGCAGCTGAATTCTGCACCAGCTGAAATTTCTGAACTTCAGAAGTAGCCCTACATATAATGCATTGCAGTAATCTAACCTGGAGGCTACCAGAGCATAGGCAACAGTAGTTAGGCTATCCCTGTCCAGATAAGGATGCAACAGGGCCACCAACTGAAGCTGATGGAAGGCATTCCACATCACCGAGGCCAGCTTAGCCTCAAATGACAGCAGTGGATCCAGAAGTACCCCAAGCTGCGTACCTGTTCCTTCCTTCAGAGGGAGTGTAATGCCATCAAGAGCAGGCCACCTCCCATCCATTCAGTCTAGGGAACTGCCCACTAACAGCGCCTGGGTCTTCTCTGGATTGAGCTTCAGTTTACTGGTTCTCATCCAGTCCACTCCCATTACCAGCACATCCACTGCCCAACCTACAGATGTAAAGGAGAAGTAGAGCTATGTGTCATTGCTGACAACATACTCTAAAATTCCAGATGACCCCACGCAGTGGTTTCAGGTAGATGCTAAACAGCATGGGAGGAGGGAATTCAACCCTGAGGGACCCTGCATTGAAGGCCCCATGGGGCCAAATGATATTCCCCAAGCATCAGCCTCTGAAAACGATCATCTAAGTAGGTTCAGAATTACCTTTTCCCGATGGTGTGAAGGGTTTACTAGTATCTATTTAGTTTCTGTCAGATTATGACTAGTTCCTAACATTCTGCCATGCTTCCTATATTAAACATTTGAAAAGGCTTTGTCTGTTTTAGCACTGAAATAAAATAATAATAATAATAATAATAATAATAATAATAATAATAATAATAATAATTGTTTCCCCAGCCACTCTGTGTGGCTCCCAACAGATTAAAAACAGAATAAAACATCAAACATTAAAAACTTCCTAAACAGGGCTACCTTCAGATGTCTTCTAAAAGTCAGATTGTTGTTTATTTCCTTGACATCTGAAGGGAGGGCGTTGCACAGGGTGGGCACCACTACCAAGAAGGCCCTCTGCCTGGTTCCCTGTAACCTCACTTATCACAGTGAGGGAACCGCCAGAAGGCCCTCGGCACTCAACCTCAGTGTCTGGGCTGAATGATGGGGGTGGAGATGCTCCTTCAGCTATACTAGGCCGAAGCCGTTTAGGGCTTTAAAGGACACTTTAACACTTTATGGTTTTACAGTTGAATTGCATTATACGCTATATAGGCTTCCAGCTTCTGAATAATTTTTTTTTATAGAATTGCAGATTACAGAGTCCATGATGCAGTGCAACTGTGATATAACTGCATATGCATAACAACATCTGGTACTCAGAAGCAACCATTCCTGTATAAAGTGTGTGTGTGTGTGTGTGTGTGTGTGTGTGTGAGAGAGAGAGAGAGAGAGAGAGAGAGAGAGAGAGAGAGAAAGACACGAGAGAATATTGATGCATATAATATATATGAACTCTATAGCCAAGCTGCTTTCTGGATTTTATAGTTCATATGCTATAAAACATTTGATAATGTTTAATATAGGGTGCATGGTAGCACATAAAGAGGCAAAATAAATCCAACAGGCCAGGCAGATTTTTCACAGAAATGTATTGCTGGGTGAATGGATTGTATTAGAGTTAGAGGTTTGAAAGGGCAAAATATGATAGGATATTATGTAAAGAACAGTCTAATTGAATAAGAATAAAATATGGCTCACCTTTCATTTGGTGGAGAACTACTCTTCTTGCTAGGTATAGTTTTTATTTTTCAACTTGTGCAGATGTGACAGAACACACCTTTAAAGTCCATTGAAGTCTTTGTTGCATGCTGCACACGCATGTATCCAAACTAGAGTAGATCTAGCTTTATGCCCTGCTTCCTTTCCCAATTGCACAGGTTAGATAAAAGGCAGGGCACTTGATTAATTTCTAATCAAAGGGTATTATACATTTATTCACCTATGATTTAGCTAGTATGTACTATTGGTTTAACTTGATAACTAGCTAAATACTATTATTGCCTTTTTTCCTGCAATGAGACTGCTCAGTTAATCAAATCCAAAGTGCCAGAAAGTACTTTGATACCTATCATTTTATTCTTCAGCAACAAAAGAAATCTACATATATTGATTTAGCTGTCATCAGCCCTTCCTGCAGTTGGTGCTGGGAGTTATATAAGAAAAAGAGACTAATGGGAAATGCCTTGTTCATATTTGTCAGGTTTCTTTGTGGATCTCAATTGCCGGCTGCAATCCTACCACCAGGGCACCCATGTAGGGCCACAGAAATCTGGTGGCCCACAGATTTAGTGCTGTGTTGAGGTTATTTCAATATGCGTGTAAAAGTCAGCAACCAGGAAGGGGGATGAAGAAAGACTAAAACTATGTGGTTGATCATCACAGAAAGAAATTACTTTGTGCACATGTCCTACTGAGATGAGTTTCACAAAATCACTAAGTTAGGGAAATGCATTCTGGTGGCAGATTCCAGAAGCCATTAATTCTGATTTGGGAGAATACTCTTGGGAAGATGATAAATGATCCAAAAGTGTCTTTTAAAAAACCCCTCTCATGCTGGATCTTGCTTGTGCATTGATCCAGATGGTGATGTCACCTGCCTGCAAGAATTTGCCAGGCCAGGCTGAATTTTGGAATTTCTCAGTATATCAGGTGAGAGAGAAGTTTTTAAACCCTGTTTTTCGGTTTTTCAAATACATGGAATCTGACTGCCCTGAATTAATAATGAATATTAGTCCAATGAAAGAGGTGGTTAATACTTCATTTATCCCCACTCCCTGGCGTATGATGCCTTCTGCTAGTACGTAGTTCCACCTTGAAGGCTCTGCCATTGTCAGCCTGCTAAATAGTCCAGCAGCATGCCTTCTGTACTAGAACCCAAATTGTGGACAATTTTATGGGCGTGTGGTTCAACAAGCAAAACAATTATCCTATGAATAATTGGAGTGTGGATTATATCAACATTTGAGCCAAGGCGCAGAGCTAGTGCAGTAACGCTGTACCACTGCAGTACGCAGTATGTTTTTCCTCCATGACAACTCAACAATTCAGCATTTGTTTTCGCTCTACAAAACTTAACTGTAATTAGTTTAGTCACTGTCTTATGCCATATCTATGGGTATGAATGCATGGACAGATGGCGTGTGAGTGAACCCACTGGCCTTTCCCTACTGACCTTCCTGTATTCATCTGTAACTCTGAACAGAGCCTACATAAGTTTCAGGTTGAAAATAAAGGTTCTGTCATGTGGCCAGAATAGGCAAATGCCCCCTCTACCAATCTGTGTGTATACCAATGTTACGAACACTGTTGATCCCCATCCAAGCCCTGCAATGAGCTTTAAAACCCACCCAACCCCATAAATTGGGTTTTTATTACTGTAATATTAAGATGCCTCAAAAATTGCAAGGGGTTTTAAGTAATTAAAATTATTAGTAGGGTTGGAATGATTAATAGAGAAGGTGCAGGAGGAAAAAATTAACATAAGGACCTGCAAAGGGTAGGGGGGAGTCTATGAGGGATTTATGGAATTCTCTTTTTGTTTTGGTTGTTTGACAATTGTTTGTAAATTTCAATACCTGAAAATTAAATATTTTTTTTAAAAAATTGAAAGGGATTTTATAACAAATTTTGCAATTCAGAAGTATAACTGATCTATTATTTAGGCCATGGGATTATAAGTACAAATATCTAAAAGCAATCACCACCTGCCCAGATCCCAGTGCAGCATATCAGTACTATGGCTGGTTCACACGTGATGGTGGTGCCCACACAATACCCTAGTAGACAAGGCTTCTGGCCCAGCTGCATTATGTTGGGGTACCATGTGCCCTTGCCTCTGCATAGGTGGTAAAGGAAAAGGTAAAGGGACCTCTGACCATTAGGTCCAGCCACGAACGACTCTGGGGTTGCGGCGCTCATCTCGCTTTATTGGCCGAGGGAGTCGGCGTACAGCTACATGACTAAGCCGCTTCTGGCGAACCAGACCAGCGCACAGAAACGTCGTTTACCTTCCCGCTGGAGTAGTACCTATTTATCTACTTGCACTTTGACATGCTTTCAAACTGCTAGGTTGGCAGGAGCAGGGACCGAGCAACAGGAGCTCACCCCATCGCAGAATTTTGAACTGCTGACATTCTGATCGGCAAGCTCTAGGCTCTGTGGTTTATACCACAGCGCCACCCGCGTCCCTTGCATTGGCGGTATACAGGGACAATTAGAGGTGCATACTCCTATGTAACTTCATTGCACAGAGAAACTATAGACCAGATACCAACATATAGGAGATACTGAACTCATATAATTATATCAAAATTAACTATTGTCCCATACACCATACTGATTGTGTAGCAAACATATCACGTGTGAAGTGGCTGTAGTTTCCAAGAACTTCATAATTAAGATTTCATCTCGAAAGGTGATCACATTGAAAGCCAGCCAAGAGCTACAGAGCAGTTCTACACGTGTTTACACAAAAGTAAACTCAGTAGGACATACTCCAAGAATATACTGGTACATAGGGTTGCAGCATTAATTAACTTGCTATTTTCCTTTAAAACTTTGCAAACTTACTCAGTTTTTACATGGTGCCCTCAAACTGACGCTTTTATTTACTTTGACTACAATCCTGTGTGCGCTTTCTTCAGAGTAAATTTAACTTAATTTAGCGGGGCTTGCATTAAATGGATAAGGTTGGATTGTTATGTCGTGATTAAACTTGGTTTTAAATAGAAATTGCTGTAAACAAAGCCCTGCTTCATTTGGGGCTTACTGTCTACAGTATTATCAAAGCATCTCACTAGTATCTCGTTCCAGATTTTATTGTTTAAGCAGAATGAAAAGTCACCCTCTCAGTCTCTCAGCATTATAAATATTTCAGGCTGAGACTTTAGTGTCACAGTCAGATATTATAAAACCTGTCCAAGATCACTATATACTCACAAAGCATAGAGTTTAAGCCATTTGCCAGTATCTTAATACCCATGCTCCATTCAACATAGAATCAGCTACAGGTCAGTACAGCTCATACCCTCATGTACCAGTGCTATGTTTCTTTAGTATACACACAAATAGGTATACTAAATTAAGACACAGATCCCAATAGATATCCAAGTAGAACATAGCCATGGAAAATGCTGTTCAACCAGGAATCCCACTGTACTTGTACATCTGAAGATGAATCTAATTAGTGTCCCACCTCATTAAACAATAAAACATAAATATGTAGACCTAATAACTCAGATGTAATGGCATCAATGGGATTCACAATGGGAACCTACGGTAAATCAATTCAATTAATGACATTTTATTAATATATGTAACCTGTTAATCTTACAATTTTTCATAATATTCTTTTGTGGTTGTTTGTTGTTTAGTCGTTTAGTCGTGTCCGACTCTTCGTGACCCCATGGACCATAGCATGCCAGGCACTCCTGTCTTGCACTGCCTCCCGCAGTTTGGTCAAACTCATGTTCGTAGCTTCGAGAACACTGTCCAACCATCTCGTCCTCTGTCATCCCCTTCTCCTAGTGCCCTCAATCTTTCCCAACATCAGGGTCTTTTCCAAGGATTCTTCTCTTCTCATGAGGTGGCCAAAGTATTGGAGCCTCAGCTTCACGATCTGTCCTTCCAGGGAGCACTCAGGGCTGATTTCCTTAAGAATGGATAGGTTTGATCTTCTTGCAGTCCATGGGACTCTCAAGAGTCTCCTCCAGCACCATAATTCAAAAGCATCAATTCTTCGGCGATCAGCCTTCTTTATGGTCCAGCTCTCACTTCCATACATCACTACTGGGAAAACCATAGCTTCATGGATCAATGCCTTGTCGTGGCGAAGGGGCTTGAATAACTCAGAGAAGCTATGAGCTATGCCATGCCATGCAGGGCCACTGAAGATGGACAGGTCATAGTGGAGAGTTTTGACTAAATTATTTCTAAATTATTTAATAAATAACATGAATTGTATTATCTAGTCAAGTTACCGTAATATCTATTTTCATTGTAAATATATTTGCTGATTTGCTTGTCAAAAGTATCAAGCTTAAGGTTCATTCCAAAACACCTTCCCTGAGAGTAAACCTGAATGAATATAGTTGGACTTACTTAGGAGTAAACATGTCCAGGATTACACTGCAAATCCCTAATTGTGGCCATCTTGCACATATATGTATAATGCAAATAAATCTTTTCAAGTACTCTCTGTACTATAGATTTATTCCATTTTGTTTACCATGAGTTTTACTAATTTTAGTGGAATATATTTCCATAAGACTCATTGCTGTTTTCTTCCAAGTTACATGTGCTTAGGAATATTAGTTGACTCTATCAATAATCAATTTATTTGTCAAAACCCATCCAGGCCATAACAAAACAATATTATGTACATTACATGTGTAAAACAGAAGATAACAGGGAACATTTCCCAAGTTAACACAAAACGGTCTTGGCAAGCCACTAAAAGGCCCAATTTTGGCATGTAGCCTTCCTAATTTTCTAGGCCTTTACACAATCAAATTTGAAGCCCTCACAGTATTATGTTCAAACATATTTCCAAACAGGTAATTCATGATCTGCTCAACAGGGTATTCTGGAATATTACCCAGAGAGGCGCCAACTCATGGGGCCAAGCTCTTTTGGTCTCCCTAGTATTTTTTGAGAGAGGTCCAAGCCCCTCTCCAATGTCCCAAAAAATCAGGGGGTGGAGGAGGCTGAGTGCAGAGCCAAGCACAGCACAGCTTCAGTTCCTGGCTCCTCTTCCTCCTGCCACTGAGGAGAATGCGGGTTAAAGCAGCCTCCACTCAGTGGCAGTGGCAGAAGCCACCAGCCATTGAAGCCGCGCTGTCGCCATGTTTGGCTCCACCCCAGCTTCTCTTGAACGTTGCGCATGCAGCGTCCCTGCCCCCCATCGCCCTCGAAAGCTAGCACCTCTGTACCCAGAAGAGATTGTAACAGGGACTTCTGAGCTGCTTTTGGGGGGGGGGCAACAGAGAAGAAATAGAGCAACATCCTCTGTAAGCCCTGACCAAAACTAGCCCACTAGTTGCTCGTAGGTAACCTAATTACATTGCCCCTTGACAGTCTCCAATAAAAGAGTTTGAAGCCCAGCAGGGAGTCTTAGCTTGTTCTCTCAGAACACCTTTAAAGATAAGTGCTCTTGTGTGAGATATGCCATTCATCAGGAATAAGCAAGCTATAGCAGTATCTATGATTTTCTGTCTGTTGAGGAGCTTTCCCTTCCTGCACTTCTGTATGTTTATAACTTTTCTGGCACATTCATTTAAATCAGGGGTGGCTAACCAGTTTTTAAATAAAAAAATTCCTTCAGTAGCACCTTAAAGACCAACTAAGTTTTTATTTTGGTATGAGCTTTTGTGCACACGAAAGCTCATACCAAAATAAAAACTTAGTTGGTCTTTAAGGTGCTACTGATCCTGCCAACCTAGCAGTTTGAAAGCACATCAAAATGCAAGTAGATAAATAGGAACCACTATAGCGGGAAGGTAAACGGTGTTTCCATGTGCTGCTCTGGTTTGCCAGAAGCGGCTTTGTCATGCTGGCCACATGACCTTGAAGCTATGCGCCGGCTCCCTCGGCCAATAATGCGAGATGAGCGCGCAACCCCAGAGTCGGTCATGACTGGACCTAATGGTCAGGGGTCCCTTTACCTCCCTTTACCTTTAAGGTGCTACTGAAGGAATTTTTTTATTTTGTTTTGACTCAGACCCACATGGCTACCTACCTGTAACAGTTTTTAAAAGAAAAACTACATTCATTCTTGGCTAACCCTCTGGGGGTCTCATGCCAGTAGTAGGTGTGCCAAAAGCAGACGTAGTCACTGCACACTCCTGAATGGGGGAACGCACTCAGGTACACAGCCCCCTGCAACAGATCTGTGCGTATCCACTGTGGAGATCTGTGCACATACTCTAAAGATTTGTGTACATCTGCTGAGGAGAGGATAGCTAGAAGGAAGTTAAGGTAAAAACACTTAGGGATTGCCATGCAGATTGTGATCTCTAGGCACAAGTCTGGGAGGTTTTTCGTCTGTCCTGCCATTTTACCCAGGAATACCTACCGTTTACTGCACAGTCTTAACAAACGTCAATCAGGCTTTCTGCGGATTGACACTTGTTCCGATTCAGCGGTAAACAGCGGTTTTTCCTGGGGAAAGCTGCAGGGCAAATGAAAAACACCTCGGATCCATGCCTATGGTAGAAAGCACAAGGCAATCGCAAGAATGGACGAGCCCAGAGACGATGCCCCAACAGAAGCAAAGAAATGATGCAGCGCATCCTAACCAGTGTTGGACTAAAGGAGTAGGTGGACTTCTGCTGAATCATGTTTTAAAGACATGATTTAAAGCAGGCATCCCCAAATTGCGGCCCTCCAGATGTTTTGGCCTACAACTCCCATGATCCCTAGCTAACAGGACCAGTGGTCGGGGAAGCTGGGAATTGTAGTCCAAAACATCTGGAGGGCCGAAGTTTGGGGATGCCTGATTTAAAGACAACCTGTTTATTGAGCATTCATTCTGATTTGTTTGCAGGGAGAGCAGGTGACGTTGCTTTAAAGCAAGCGTTATCCCACACTTTCCAGTGTTTCCCCATTGCTTTTCTTATCGCAATAGGCTGATTTCTAATGGAAGCTGGTTTGTTGCACAATACGTCCCCCCAATCAACTGTAATTGCGTAACCTGGTTTTGCCAGTATGTGACAAAATCCCTCTCGTCTCGCAAATAGAAACAGTCTAGAAGTGCCCTAAGAGTCCCTCAGCAATAAGCTGTGCCCTCCCCAAGTTGGCATTTGCATACAAAGCTGAGCAGAATTGCAAACAAATTCATTCCCATTGTCCCACCACATTCAAACATTAAGAAATCCCATAAGAACATAAAAGTTAGCCCTACTGGAGGAAACCAATGGTCGATTTGGTTAAACATCCTTCTTCCTACAGAGCTCAGTCAGTCACCTCCCAGGAAGACTACAACAGGGCTTGAAAACAATAGCCTTCTCCTATTGCTGCTCCACCCCTATTCGGTGGCATAGTGCTTCTAAACATGGAGGTTTGTTTATTTATTATTTTATAAGATCTGTTCATTTTCTATGCCTTAAAAGGGGAGCTGTCAAGATCCAAACCAGTCCCAGTTGTCTTTTAATTCTATGGGGTTGGTCAGGGACTGAGGAGCACGACGCCTCATCCTGCAACTACTCCCTTTTTCTTAATTACACAAGGTTCCCTAGGCTGTCTTCTCTGCATCATCACAGGTCAATATTGCCCCTCTTTTTCTCTTCCACATCCCACAGATCTCTCACCCCTCCCCTCTATTTTTACTGGCTGCCCCTCCTCCCCCCATTTATATTCCTGTTAGCTGAGTGCATTGTGGCATCAAGAGCACATGAGGCTTTAACTTTCCCCATAATTCACCCACAGAAGTAGTATGGTTGGCTGGCTGGCTCCAGGAGACTCGAAAAAAAACCTCTTTACCACTGACTGCCTGCTTTCTCACATCAAAACTCTGTCAAAACTCTTTACACCTTATGATTGCTTTAAGCAAGATAACTAGTGGACAATCAAATCTACAACTAGTGTACAAATCAAATGTTGAAACGACTGGTTCAGAACTTGCCATCTTAACTTTTTCACAGTGGGGGACTTGGAGATGAATCTCTCCCAAATCAGTCCAGAGAACAATGGTTGTGAGGTAACTGATAAATGCAATATATTTATTTATTTATTTAGAATATTTGTCTTCCACTGTTTCTTGTTTGAGGACATTGACTAACTTTCCATGACTCCATAATGGTGTTCCTTCCCTTTCCTTCTGCTGCACAAATCATTTTCATTTCCTCATCTCATTATTGATTCCCGTTTTAACCTTTGGCTTTCCTTCTGTTCCGCATAGCTGATTCAGCAGCCTATTTCTACACCTCTAAGCACGCAATCTTATCTGAATGATGTAAAATGTCTTCAACCCAAGCAAAGCTTTGAAAAGTACTGTCTGTTTGTAGAAATTGCAATAGAAATATTTTATTTACCTTTTCAGTTTTTTATGGTTCAGCATCTTATTTTCCCCTTAAACTTTACATCTATAGAAAAATTATGTGCTGATACAACTTTATGGTAATGAACTACCTATTTTTTTCCACTTAGAGAATTTGACAGTCTTAATACGCCAACTATATATCAGATAAAATCAATGATTATCTTTTGTCTCTGTGAAACATCAGTTCAGTCTTTCATTCTCCCCTCTGAGCGCAGGCTATTGAAAAGTTCTTCATTTCTTTCCCTCAGTTTCAATTGCAAAATCTATTCATGCTTTCTCTACCTGTAGCTAAAATCCTTGCCCATATCCTGGTAATCTTCTTGCCTTGCTATTACAGTTGCTTTTTCCTTGGCATTATTATCCTTCTTCTGGGTCATTCCAGAATCCCTGCAACAAAATCCTCCCCACTTTTTGACGATATGATCATCTCACGTCTCCTTAAGGCTGTGACTTGGCTTCCTAATACCTTCTAGATCAGCTTCAAAAGCCCCATCCTTATATGTAAGGCACTCAAGTACCATGCGATAGGACGATATTTCTTATTTCCTTTTTTCTTACAGAATAATTTGTAGTCTTCCTTCCCTGGTCTCCTACATGTATGAACAGAATCAAGTCAAAGCTGCTGTTTCAAATGTCTTGGTCACTTCGTTCAAAAGACATGATGTAACCTCACCGAATGGTGTTTAATCCTTAACAGGATTAAAGTACTCTTGCCTAAATTGTGCAAGGTCTTCAATGGGATCAAGAGCAGTGATCTTCCTCTACTAAATCCCAGCTCATTTTGTGATTTTCCACTCAAAATTTCCACTCCAATGCATTTTGTATTTGCCTTGATTTACCAATGGTTCTAAAGCACTACACCAAGGTATGGTTACGTGGTACACCTTTGGTACCCATCACCCTATGACTTATTAGCTGGCACACTGAATTTCCACTTATTTATGAAGGTCCTTTTGCCTTTTATAAGCTTGATGGCCATATCACCCACAGTGTTATTGGAATGAGAGGAAGATGCAGGGCCAAGCCACGTATGAGGCAAGGTGAGGCAATTGCCTCAGGTGGCAGGATCCACGGGGCAGTCGATCCTGATGTAGATCTTTATTGCCCCATTGTTCCTGATGTAGATCTTCACCCCTTCTTCCCTGGCAAAGTGGGGGGATGCCATTTTGTGGTTCACCTCGGGTGCCAAAATGTCTTGTGCTGGCCCCGGGCGGATGTGTTGTTTGCTTGAGTAGCACTCGTTATGTTTTCCCTTCTAGTATGTCTGAGGCTAGAAACATAGATAATGTATAGAGACCTCACCGCACTGCCACTTTAATTGTGCTGTGAGTTCTGCTTTCATGTTACGTCTGTCTCTAAATACTAGTGAATCGAAATGTTGATAATATATTAACATTACCTCTTCCTCCTTGCTCGCCTGCTGATGTTGCTACCTCCTCCAGCTGGGAAGCTTCCGCAGCCTCCTTCTCAAGCACTCAGCCTTTGTGTTTGAACCACAGGAGCTCTCATCAGAGATCCCTCCACCTTCAGCCATTGTGTGTTAGTTATGGAGAGTCTGTTTACTTGAGCTCCATTGCCACTTGCCTTTTGGGGAGACATGAATTGCAGTTTGTTTGTCTTTGCATAAGTCATGTCTAGGTTCCACCACCACAGGCCTAAATCACAGTTTGGGCATGACATAATTCAATCCAGCTCTGCAGTGAATGCAGCATGGCTAGTGGTGATTTCAGCTTCTGGTGGAGCTGTTGTAGGACAAACTCACAACAAAACAAAACTAAAACCCCACAGGGGCAATCCAGGCAAAGTAAAAGGGTTGAGACAATTAAATTATCCATGCCAGAGGCTTATTCTAACAGTGATGTGAATCTGTGCTTGCAACGTTTTTTTCATCCCACTATCTGAGCTATTAGGCTTCCAAACTGCAGAAATTGAGTCTTAGGGTCAATCCTATGCCACATTTGAGTATTTGAGGAAGAATGGCAGTTTGTGTGTCAAAGGAGAAGTTGCTATGTGTTTTGGCTATAACTGTGTTTTTACAGACTGAGTCCCTTCAAGCTCCATCTTCTCTTTCCTGGAAATGCACTCTTGGGGAACAGTTGCTTCCCACCCTAGCTATGTTAGCAGAGTTTGCCTGTTTTCTGGGTTTGATGGTAATTTGGGGCCATATTTTCTCCACTTTGACTGTGCCCCTGTCTCTCGAAACAGACAGGTGCCAACAACAGTATCTGGGTCTAAATGTCAAGGCACTGATAGAGGTGGGTGGGTAACCCATTGCAGTTCTAATTTTTCTACCACAAATGGATTAACTATCCATTGCCTGAGCATTTTACCTGTGTTTACTGATGATGCACATCACAAAATTAGTCCCAGTATTCTTTTCAGTGTGCCAATCCTGGGATATTTGCATAAAATATAGGTATATATTATTAAAAGTTTCATCCTATTTTGCACTAACTTGTTTTTTCTTAATATTTCTTCACCAATTCATAAGTGCAGCAAACAATAGCAAGAAATTGCTGTCATGTGAATGCAGGCACATCTTAATTAGTTCATTATTATAAGTAGTTTTCCATAGTTCTGAGTAATTAAAAAAAACAAACCTAGAAAGGCTTTCAATTTAAAATGCCTTTGTAGCAAGCAGTGCTTTCAAGATCATTCTTACAGACTTGAATCCTCAATATGTTACCATAAAGTGCTTCTGAAAGGACTTGTCTGTTGACCACTTCCTCAGTTCATAGGTTTATTCTCTCTTTTCCCACTGTCACAATCTCTTAACTCAGCCCAAAGTGAGGTGAGGAGAACATAATTCATTCTGTCAGTAGCCCAGGAGAATGCTGTTGGAAGCAGTGTCTGTATGAATGGGGGTACATATCACTCATCTTACCATTCTTTCTCCTGAAAATAAAATTTGTGGGGGAAATGTAATCTAGTTAATCTAATACCAAGTTAATAAATGAGTCGTGAACTGAGATAATGAATGTGATCTCTTCCTCCCCCTACCTCCTTTTTAATACTATAGAAGGGAGCGATTTGCTATTTAATGAAAAGTTGCCCTCTAGGTCAGTGTCAGATTTGTCAGCTTGTTAGCAAAGGAAGTTCCACTCGGCAGAAATGCTGCTGGTTAGTATGGTGGAGGGAAACTTGGGTCTTTAAAACATCACACACACACACACACACACACACACACACACACACACACGCAAACAACAACAACAACCTGAGATAATTCTGAATTACACAGAAGTTTACATCCAGTGCTGCAGAACATAGGAACACTGCAAAACGGAATTGCACGGCAGCCACCCACTGGAATTTGCAAAAAAAAATACGAGACTTCTCTGAGATTTAATTGAAACATTTTCCAGTTCCGAAAAGTGTGTTTAACGTAGAAAGAAAGAAAGAAAGAAAGAAAGAAAGAAAGAAAGAAAGAAAGAAAGAATCTCTTGACTGGAGGGTAAACCACAGCCTTAAAGAGCTAGAAAGCCATAATTAAATCATGCATTGATTTTAAAAATGTGTGTTAGATGAGAGTTTAAAAATAATAATAAAAATGTGTTGCAGGAGGAGGGGAGGAGAAGCAAAGAGCAGTCACACCAGTGGCATCGCCATGGCAACCGTGCCATAGTCGGGGCCTACAGGACTTTTCCTGCCAAAAGTGAGGGAGATCACTGTCCCGCTGGGTGGCTTTGTCTTGTGATGGCGTGTTACATGGCGCTGTGGCATTATACACTACGACAGGACATGGCAGGGAAAGTGAGAAGCGGTCGCAGAGCCTAACTTCTTTTGACACAAGCCCCAACTGACATTGCGTGATTTAATAATGTCACGCCACGTTATGGGTGGGGTGAGCTCCTTCTCCCGCCTCCATTGCTCAGCAAATGCTGCATGCGGCTTTGCAAAGGGGTACTTTGCCCGCTTTATTTTTGTATCCTGACAAGGGTGGGGTATGTAAAGAGAGAAAGAAAGGGAGGGAGGGAGGGAGGGAGAAGAGGAAGGAAGAACAGACAGACCACAGTAGGCTTAAAAAAAAAATTCAAACCTCAGCTATATGAACTTGCTGCCTTCAAGCTTTAATATTTGTGATTATAAGAAGAGCAGAAAAACAGAGTAGACTTAGAAATCCAGAGGACAAGTTATTAAACTAGAGAGTTGTCAGGATTCGAAAGATCTCAGGCTTGTTTCTGTTTAGGATTTCTTTGGGGGTTTATTTGTTTGTTGGCAGTAAAACTCTCTAGGCTCTAAAATGGTGATTTCCTAAAGATCATAGCAGTTGAGCTTTCTATAAATTATGGAAGTCTGACAATCCGGTGTAAAGTTTTTAAGTAATTAGGCAAGTAAAATAATAATAATAATGAATCTTGGCTTTTGCCCACAAGAGGGCAGTATACTTTTTTGTTGTTTTGTCCTGCCTAGCTTTCTTCTGCCTTGCTAGAAGGACTTTTCCTCTTGTAAAGAAATCTTCCTGGCTAAATCAACATCATTCATTGCCTGGCTGCGACGATGTACATTAATCACCTGCGAAATATTACGACTAGCATGTAATGTTGCCGTTGTTACACTAATGTCAGTGCAGATCTTGTCCTTTTCCTGTTGCGGATTTGCAAATTCAGAGACTCGGGACATTTGTTGTTGATACTGAAGATATCCAGAAGCTGATGGCTGGGGAGGGGATTGCCAGGTCTGGCATGATCAGGCACCTTCCAAGAAACTCAAACCAGTAGGGAGTTCAACTCTAAACCCTGGAGTCTCTGCTGCTAATCTGCCTTGTCAAAAAGACACCCCACCCACCCCCAAACCTGGAACCAGCACTGGGTGACCTAGAAAAAAGCACATTTATGCTTGTGATTAATAGCATTTTCAGCACAAAAGCAGGAGAACACTATTGCACTCATTTCGTGCTTGTGGGCTTCCCATCTGGTTGGCCACTGGAAAAATCATATAGGCCTTAATCTGGCAAACGTTCAGTGAAAGAGGCTTTACGGAATTTCCACTGCAAGCACAACTGGGCAAATGCCAATGTTTCTGATGATGGAGCAGTTGATGTCTCCCAAACTTTTATGTCTACCAAACAAGCTATTCAAACGACTCTCTTGTTTCTTTTAGGTGTCCCACACCTGGTTGTGATGGCTCTGGGCATATTACCGGAAATTATGCTTCACATCGAAGGTATGTAAAATGTTGAGCTCTTTATCACAGTGATTTCCATTTCATGGATCACCTTTGTCTTGGTCTTGAATCACAAGGCCCGCCAGCAGAGGGGATTGGGGAGCTGTGCTTGTCAAGTATCTTCAGTTACTGCACTCGGTGTGTATTCACAACAGATCCAACCAACAGCTAAGTCCATTGTAAAAATGAGTAAGGCTCCAAACAAATCGATAACTCAGCTACAAACAATCATTATATTGAAAACTGGTAATGGCAACATTAAATTAAAAGTTACAATTCATTTATAGACTCAAAACAAACACCACAGCAAAATCCAGCCACAGCAAATGCACAGACAAATTAAGGTGTCAGTATAATAGGGTTCGAAAGTCCCAAAGCAATTGGAATTATTGTTTCAAGCATGTGACTGTTGTCACATGGAGTTCGGCCTCACACTAAATAAATGCTACAGGTGCCTATCTCCCTACTTATTACATCATATACTTCTTTGTGAACTTCCTGGTTTTTGTTTGTCTTTGGAAAAAATGATATCTCAACCTGCATTTTCAACCGGATCTTTGAGACAGCTCACAAAAAAAGCACACCTAAATGTCAATATAAAAGCACCATCACAAATTTGTAAAAAGGGCACATGGTTATGGTTCAAGGCTTTTTTAAAAAATGATGATGATAGCCACCCTCCTAAAACAGAAACTGACAAACAATGAGAGTCTCTAGCAGAAGGTTAATGCTATTCACAACTGAGATGGAGCAAGAAGATTACATCAGTTCCTCCTTTCACCTGCAGCCACCTGCAACACTCCCACATTTTTCCAGACTGTTCCCCAAACCTCTGGGCAAGATTTTCAGGAGGCTTCAGTGAAAATCAACATCTCCCACCTTCGCTTCTTGCCAACAGGAAGATCCTTTCATTTGACTTATTGCTCACAGAGTTTCAAGATCCAAGCCATGGCTTCTTAGGAAGTTTCATTTTAGACATAACATTTGAAGCAGACAGATCACTTCTTGCTGTGGCCTTACAGGTTTTGGTTTAGTCTTGACACAATCTACCATATATGCTAAAATGTCCGGAACTTTATGGAAATTGTTTTCTTATTACTTGATATTTCAGCTAGTCCATATTTATTCACATCCACATCAGCTGGTCCACACGCAAGCTGCTCCAATCCATATCATGTAAAGAACCTTTAAAAGTGCTTACTTCAATTGTGTCTGGTTACTGGTAAGTTAAGCACATGCCAATATCCATAGGAAGGTAGAAAGGATTACGTTCACAGGTAGAAAGGATTATGCTACAATTCTCAGCACCCTTAACAAACTAAAAAGTTCAGAAGACTTTTTAGGAGAAGCCATGTGCTTTAAATGTACAGTGTGTTGCCCTTGTTGCTAATCTCATTCTAAAATAATGTATCAGTGACCAGGGCTGTTTGCACACCGTACACTGAAAGCACACAAACCCCAAATCTTGCAAACTGTAGTTTGTTAAAGGTGCTGGGAATTGTAGTTCTGCGAGTGACAAACTACAGCTTCCAACATTCTTGCGGGGCTGGGTGAGTGCTTTAAATGTATTGTGCGCATGCAGCTTAGGAGAAGTTACAAGAAGCAGACATGATCAGCTGGGAGGTGACTTGGGCCTCCAGGAATCCTGATTTATTTTGTTGAAAAACCCACCTTTAGAATCAGGTTACCAAGGAGATTCAGTTTCCAAGTCCCAGTTACTAAAAGACCTCTCATAAACTAAAGTCAGGGCTACACATGACATGCACCATGGGCCTATGGCCAAAACCTCTATCCCTGTGTCAAATTCTCTTCTTTGTGTAATATGTAGATATATACTTAACATACGTCATGACAGCATTATGTTCTAAGTTTCTTCATTCCCAGTCCACCTCATTTATTGGTGGCGGCAGCAAAAAAGTTTGCAAATATGATGATACTGTATTCCTACACAAAGGGGTGGGGTGGGGTAGCTTTGATGCAAATGCTCCTTTCTGCAGCAGCCCTATAATAGGGGCTGGCGCCAGACTTCATGGGTTCCTTGGCACGGTGTCACCAAAGAACGCCACTCACCCACCGCGACCAGAACAGGGCTTGTCTATAGTCCTGGTCCCATTGGGATTCTAGATGTTAAACATCATAAAGTTCTGTGGTTACCTATACCTATAAAATAGATCTGTAAGAATTTATAGGCATAGGGCTGGTGCATTTGAACTAATTAAACATGGTGGGTGACGACCACAATTGCAGCACTGAAATTGCTCTGGGGGCCCAGCAGGAAGAGTGGTGAACTGGTCTAGCTCACCTCTGGCACCAGGTCTGCATACGGTTCATATAATGTGCAGTTCCTAACCCTTTCTAACTTCTGGCTTTTCGCTGGACTTTGCCACATTATCTTTCAGTGAATATGTGGAGGGGAGCTGAGGTTGAACCTGCTGTCTCCTCCCCCACCCTCTATGCATTAGCTGTGCCTGTTTGCACAGGGACTGTGTGCTGACAACATGCTTGACTCCATGTAATTAGGGAATGTTAATTCTCCAAGACCCAGACTACATATACAAGTTGTACACATATAGACTCAGGCACGAGCAACACATAAAGGTCGAAAACGGAGCTGGCCTGATAACTAATGCTATTTCCCCCCTCATTTAGATTGCCATGAAAGCAACAATTCCATGTGTATTGTAACTGATATCATGATTTTGTATAAGTTGTATGTCTTTTTGTATAAGAAAGATGTGTTATAATGGTAGGTCTCAAAATGCCTGGGCCTCATTCATATTGCAAACCACTCCTGCTTGAAAATGAGAGGCCACATTCTAGTCTTGATATTGTGATCAATACAATTTGCATCAAGTACCAGCCGTAAAGTTTCAAATTCTTCATAAGAAAGAAGGAATGCATCACAACCTCCAGTTCCACTATAGAAAACAGAATGGTGTCCCCCATGTGTTAATAAATAATATAATGTGGGGAAAGGAAATTGAAAAGGTTTTTGTGTCTTCTTTAAATGATTCATTCACCACTTGCCTCTCTGTTTTACCTTTCCCTTCTCCCTCGGCCATAAATTACACATAGCTTTCTGACTTTCTTGACACATTCTTCTGAAGCCCATCAGTGTCGTAGCTGGAGATACTATTAACAAGAGATTTAATGCACAGTTGTCCTTGTCTTCCAAGGGTCCTGGAAGGCAATTTCATTTCACAGTGAGAAGGAAATCATGGTTCATGGGCTCCCTCTTGTGGAGTGAATAGAACTGCTAAAGTCAATGCAGGAAGGATGTCGTCTGCAAGTAACATTTGCAGAAAGTTTAATTCTCTAGGACACTTAAGAGAATTTTTTTTTAGAATTAAGGTGTTCAGTCTTGAAATGATTTCTTTCATTCAGTCTTTCTGGTTGTCCACGAGCAAAGAAAAGTGGGATCAGGATAGTACAAAGCAAAGAAGACAAGGAAGATCAAGAGCCAATTAGGTAAGCATGAATCTAGTCAACTTCTTATGAACATGCTCAGCTATCTCGTCTGCCTGTTTTCTTCTTGGATACATATTTGAATGACAATAAGACACTTCTACATTCAAGTTCGTTTTTAAATCTGTATGACTTCATATATGCAGCATTCACACACACACACACACACACACACACACACACCCCTACTCATATATATTCACACACATATACATACATACAAACACACACACATATGTATATATAGATGTGCCTGGAAAGATTTGAATTAAATGCAGCTTTCATAGTATTCAATCAACATCTGACCAAATACTTCTACTGAAGACAATGAACAAATTAACTAGAAGCTGGTGGACACATTGTGCTTTTGATCAAGAATATGCACATGTGAGTCTGTTGCCCATCTATAATCTAGAGTCTCGGGCACTCACAGATTTTCTGTGTCTAGCCGTGGGAGAAATTTGAGGAGAGCATATGGATGCTTTCTCTTCCTATAGGCAACAGCAGGGCAGCTGTGCAACACAGCTGCTTTCTTTGTATGTACAGCATACCATTTGCCTCCCCAGCTCTTTGAGGTTTTCTGTAATATTGTATGGCTCTCTAGGATCATTGCCTACCCCCCGCACCAGACATGAATTTTTTTAAGCTGCCATTTCAAGGGGCAATTGAATATACAATGAGAAACATACGGTTTTTTGTTTTTTGTTTTTGGTATCTGTTTCGTAATAACAAAAGCAGAGCCAAACCTGCACAGAACATTCAGTTCTAATCACAACTCCTGGGTACCAAATACTAAATTTAAGACTTCCCTATTTTAGAAAAGCAGTTGGCAAAGTCTGCATGAAAAGTCTGGGATCTTATCGCTAACAAGCACGTTCACTGTTTCTCACCCAGGGAGGCGCAAATCTGGTTTTGCACATAACACTACGCCATGCTTTAGTAAATGATGGTTTATTAAATTATGGCTTAGCATTCTATTCCAGCAACTTAAAGGTAAAGGTAAAGGGACCCCTGACCATTAGGTCCAGTCGTGACCGACTCTGGGGTTGCGCGCTCATCTCGCATTATTGGCCGAGGGAGCCGGCGTATAGCTTCCAGGTCATGTGGCCAGCATGACAAAGCTGCTTCTGGCAAACCAGAGCAGCACATGGAAACGCTGTTTACCTTCCCGCTGTAGCGGTTCCTATTTATCTACTTGCATTTTGACATGCTTTCGAACTGCTAGGTTGGCAGGAGCTGGGACCGAGCAACGGGAGCTCACCCCGTCACAGGGATTCGAACCGCCGACCTTCTGATCAGCAAGCCCTAGGCTCAGTGGTTTAACCACAGCGCCACCTGGGTCCCCCTATTCCAGCAACTTAACTATGGCTTATTTACTGCCAACTAACCACATTAAGAAGCCTTGGTTTGTTCTTGACTGACAAACCTTGGTTTATTTCATTTATGGCTTGGCGCTCTGTGTGAAACTAGCACCTTTCCTTAGCAGTGGTTTGTTTGGCCACCCCACTCCACAACATTCACCGTGTTACAAACACACAAGGGAAGAGGAGCTGGAAATCAGACCAAACTTTGGGGAAATAAGCCAAAGTTCCTTCGGTAATCTGTGGAACAATTTATGGTTAATTCATGGTTTCTTAAACAAACATGTCTTAGTGTTATGTGCAGACCTGAACAGTAACAAAAGTTTGCTAGATTGGCAGTTACCATATCGCACTGTGTTGACATTACATTACATTTACACAGAGCTTGTTAGCAGAATGTTCCCAATTCCATTAGCATCTTTTTGTTTATGTTGCATTTCCTGTTGGTGTTCTTGGTGGGGTTTTGTTGTTGTTGTTGTTTGCCTTTTCTTTTAAGCCATGAAGCATGGTTGTTCTTTTTTTATGTGAGATTTATTTTGACTTTGTTGTAGAGGCTGCCAGGTATATGATGGCAAGACAATAAAGTTTATTTCATCTATCTGCTATCCAGATGCCCAGTTCCTGGTTGTGACGGTCAGGGTCATATAACCGGGAAATATGCATCTCACCGTAGTGCATCAGGATGCCCTCTAGCTACTAAAAGGCAAAAGGATGGGTACTTGAATGGCTCCCAGTTTTCTTGGAAGTCAGTGAAGACGGAAGGTATGTCATGTCCGACCCCAGGATGTGATGGTTCAGGACATGTCAGTGGTAGTTTTCTTACACATAGGAGGTAAGTAACTGCAGAGGGTTTTTCCCCCTATCTAACTACCTTATTTGAAATAAGCTCTCCGTTGGTGTGCAAGTCTCTTTAAATTAATTTTAACACGTTATTCTGTGAAAAAAGAGTCAACCAAGATTTCTTAGGTATGAAGCTAGATAGAACTACCTAGCTCATGTTTATAACACTCTTGAAGAGCCTATCAATCTTATAATAATGATTCGACCCCAATATTGTTTTCTTAAGACAAATTAACAAATAAGTACCGTGTGCCAATCTTTGGATTTTATTTGATAAACTTTCAAGGCAGCTAGTTTTAGTCTTATGTTGATTTTATTAGAGAATCTGCAGTTTAGATTTGCCTAAACTCAACTAGATCTTCTAATCTGTGCCATCTCCAAACACAAACCTGCATGGTTTTTGTAAGTTTTTTGCTAGCAGAACATAGTGTGCCCGTGGTTCACCTGTCCAAAGTTAGCAAAGATGCTCTTCAAACATGCCTTAACCCGAGAACTCTGAAGAGAGAGAAAAAAAGAATTGAAAGGGGGGGAATATTTTACCTACGTTAACTAGCCCTTTTACTGAAGGTGCTGCTGTAGAACAATTAGTGGTAGCTAATTGGTGTTGTCCTGATGGTGATGCCAATGTGCAGTTTCAAAACTTGTTGGCTGTTGATTATAGAAAGTAGATTATCTTTAGGGAGAGGGGGGTAGAGAAATCCCTTAGGAAAGAAAAGCCTATTAAACAGGCACACTTCTAAATGTATTACTTAATGCGGAATGAGCTGGAACAAATCAGAATTAGCCGAAACAAACCTGTCCTGTTCTGCCTCCATACGCAGGAAAAGGCTGGGTGGGCAGAGGAGAATCAGAATAGGTCTATCATTCCTGAAGAGTTCTTATGCTATGGAATAGAAATTTTGTTATTAAAGATATATATAAAAAAACGATAAATTTCTATTCCAATGAACCACATAGTATACTGCCTAGTTTGCTCCTGTATATGGTTATGGCATGGAAGCATACCAGCCGAAGTCAATAGATCATACCTACGTAAGTGCTATGGAGCATACTTCCTTTACATATCATATCCTGGGCTTGCATACCACTGCAATTTCTGTAGTACTTCAGCCTAGATAGACCTCCCTTTCAGAGACCCAAGACTGGAGCCAGACAGTAACACCATTACTCTTATTCTTATTACAATTAATTTATTAATCACCTTCTAAACCACCATCTCAAGGTGAGAAATGCAATAGATAATGGAAAACAGTTAAAAGCACGAAAGCAGCAAATGCATTTAAAACAAGACTAAAACTCTATGACAAAGGCTGGGAAAGCCTGTCATTGTTGAGCTAGTCACACTTCTTTGAAGTCTCTCAGCCCCACTCACCTCACAGAGTGTTTGTTGTGGGGGAGGAAGGGAAAGGAGATTGTTAGCCGCTTTGAAACTCCTTAGGGTAGTGATAAAGCGGGATATCAAATCAAAACTCTTTTTCTTGTTGTTGTTGCCACCTGGTGTGTTGTTGAGTTCTGAGCTGTTGTGTTGGACAGCTTTATGAGTTAGGCATATGACATGTATATCAGCCTGCAGAATAAATATTTTCACAATCTGTGGGGTTTGTAGATAACGCGTTCAGACAAAGGAAAGGAACAATTTAGCTCACCTGGATTCTTAAACCTTGTGCCAGCCATGTGAATGTTTCTTCCAGAGTAGGCAGAACTATAAATTAGTATGTCTTTGTGAAAACCAACTTAAGTTTTATTAGGCATTAGAATGCTTTTAAAATAAAGCACATGAGAGAGAGAGAGAGCGTACCATAGCAGGATTACAGACTAATCCCACTTGTAATCTACCGGTAGTATCTGTGATTCAGGAGTGAGTAAGGAAAAGCTATCTTATGTGAGATTATGCATATTATCCTATACAACCAACAAATAATCTGATGAAACACTGCTTCTCTTGGATGGAATTATTTTAGAACAATGAGTGACTTTGGGGAGTTAAACACGTTTTGCTTTTAATTCCTTGTGCACCAAAGTCTATTTATTTTAAAATTTTGTTCAGACTAAATGCTTTCTTTTCATCTCTCTTTGCACGAAACTAGCCTCACATTTATTCCACATATATTCTGCACTAATAATATTTTCTTCATTTGAGAAACAGCCTCTCCTCATGTTTATAACGGTGTCCTCCTATTAAGTTGAATGAATTTACACTGCAGATTTAACAGGCTTCTTCTTCACATAAAATTGTAGTTTGATGATTAGGGGGTAGCACTCCACATGCTACCATTCTCAGACCATTTTTGTTGGAAGAGTAGATATAGCCCAAGCTCTTCACCTCAGCTACACATCTCTTTCAAGTATGTAACGGTTTTGTTAAGAAGTTATTTGCGTGTGGAGTTAGTTCTGGGGTGTTAATAATTAGCATAACATGTCAGAGCCACAAGTGATGAAAAACAGAGGGTAGATTCTTCTTCTGAAATTTGTAACAAAATAGTCCCAAGTTTATTTTGCAGCATGAAAAATAAACAGTTAGAGAAGCTGGTGGCATAAACCTAGAAATGAGCTCAGTAGCGCTAGCCTCAAAAGCAGGCACTCGTCATGGTCCTCTGTGCACCAGAAGCGGTTTAGTCATGCTAGCCACATGATGCAGAAAGCTGTCTGTGGAGAAACACTGGCTACCTGGGCCTGAAGCAAGATGAGTGCCACACCCCATAGTCGCCTTTGACTGGACTTAACCATCCAGGGGTCCTTTACCTTTACCTGCCAGCTAGTGATCAGAGAGTCAGAGTGCAGCCCTGCAAGCTGCAATGCTCACATGCTGAGGCAACATGCTGGTGAAGAATTGACCCTGCACCCAGCAACTGATTTCACCACTTGGAGGAAATTGGTTCACGGCTCAACATGGACACCTTGGTGAGCCATGACTGGCCTGCGGGATGGAGATTCCAACCCCTCTTGTGAAAGAGCTCAAATAAGCATGAGACTGAAGTCATGCAGTTGCTCATTCGTTGTTAGTTATCGACATTCAACTGGTGACAGGATTGAATCCTTAGTCCATTTCAGACTCAAGCACTATGCATGATTATGAGACTAAATTCCATTATAGTGTATTCCACCAAACAGTAACCAACTTTCCTTCAGATGATGAACTATAGAAGTGACAGTTGAGTAATCTGGCCTATGAGTAAAGCAAATAAGATCTGATTTATCTTCACTAGCTGGCATTTTATGCCCTAAAGCACTATAAACAGAAATGAAGTCTGCCTATAAATCTATATCCTTATTATATTCCACCAGACTAATTATTATGACCGGCCTCTAGTGCCTGAGGAAACAAAATAACATGTAAAAAATGGAAGATCTCCTTAATATATTGTGACTAATCTTTGCATTCATATAATATAGGAAATTGTGATGGTTAAAGATAGTTTAAGATTAGATTCTGAATCTAATCTGAGCCCTGTCTTCTTAGTAGTCAGTCTCATACACTCATTTTTTTAAAAAAAATTGGATTTAAATTTGTGAACCTCACCCAGGCTTTAAATTGGCCCAGCTTTGTTTTTGTGAGCAATATTTTAGAAAATATCAGTACAAACGTCAAAGCAAAAAATAGTTTAAGCAAACTAGCTTGCTTTCCTTTTCTATTCCTTCACTTTTCTCCATAATATAACTTGCCTTTAATAACATTGAAAACATGCATGCAAGGCATGTCTTTCCCCCACATCTCAGAAGTTGCAAGTGTGTGCTAAGATTATAGTCTCAAGAAAGTGAGGGACAACTCAAAAGTTAGATTCCACACACCCAGTCAGTCTTATCTTAACAGTAGATAGCAGTCACTATCAAACCCACCATAGTTCCCAAACTTACAATTCAACAGTATAAGCCAAACTAAGATTAAAAACATGGGGAAAACATGTTACGTTGTGGTTCATTCATTTTGTGTTTTTTGGCCCAAAGACTTCCAAAGCAGTTAACAGCATATTAATAAAGCAAGAAATACAAGAAATCAGATGGGCCATGATTCTGTGATTTTGCTATCTACACAGTGAACTGGCTAAAAATTTGATGGCCACCAGCTCACCTAGAACTGTGTCATTCAATCCAGTTGTCATCTTTCACCTTAACCTATCTGTTTCTCTCTATTCTTTGTTTTGGTCAACCCACCCACTCCCAATGCCCCAAACTTTCTCTTACTAGGATCCTGGAACCAAAAGATTCATGCAAAGTAGCTTCCATGAAAATAGCCCCATTCCTGCAAGTTCCTGTCCTTAAAGGGTAAAGTTAGATGTCCCCAAGGCCCACAAGCTCTCATTCCCTTCGGTGCACTCAGACTACCATCTCTGTTCTGGGTTTATTTAGTAGATTATTCATCCAGGAATAGCAGGTTGGAGTGTCTCCCTTTCCCCTGCCCACCAGTACCAAAGGCTTTGAACCAAAGGCCAAGTCCCCAAGGTTTGTGCTTCTAACCAGACTGTGGGACCAACCCCGCCATTAGTAAAAATGAAGTGGGCGCTTCATTTAGTACAGTCATAGGCAAACTCGGCCCTCCAGATGTTTTGGACTACAACCCCCATCATCCCTGACCACTGGCCCTGTTAGCTAGGGATGTTGGGAGTTGTAGTCCCAAAACATCTGGAGGGCCGAGTTTGCCTGTGCCTGATTTATTAGATAGTGAGGGATCTGTGTATGCACCCCATAACCTTGCTTACTGCCCTCAAGTGTAGGGGAGGACACTGTTCCATTGCCAGTGGTGATTTGCAAAATTTCTTCGGCCAGCCCTGCCAAACCATTTCCCAGATGAATACTTGGAGGGGCAAAGCAAACTCTATGACTGGCTTCGGGTGCCTTCTCTCCAGTCTGCCCCACAATATATATACAGTAAATATATATACTATACATGGTGGGTTCTGACACCTCTTTTTCTAGAAAAATAACACTGTAAAAAACCTATTAAAACTCTAATTTGGTTTATACTTTGTGCCATGTTCTCTCGGCATACCCTTACTAATATATTTCATAGAATCACAGAACTGTAGAGTCAGAAGTAGCCCAACCCCCTGCAGTGAAATTCCTAACCAGCAAAATTCCCCTAATACTATTCTGTAAATGTGGAATGGTTATATAATTTTTGTTTAGAACTCGTCTAGAACTTGTGACAAACTTTTCGGGAACTGCCCTATTGTTACACAATGGTAGGAAATGCTTCTCCATTTGTATTTGAACCTGCTAATGAAATTAAATCAGCTCAAATCCCTCAAGCTTAAAATAGAGTGCGTATCACTTATTTGGGATAAGATACAAGCTATAAATCCATATTTATTCCTTCAAGGTAGTTTAAATAAGAATGATAAATATAGGTTTCATTGCCGTGGGGAAAATTTGTTGCAAAAAGGTGTGTGTGTGTTCTAACTATAACGACTCTGATTTATTAAAACTGGGTTTATATGAAATGCATATTCTTGTCATGTGGTAAGAAAAACTAGGTTCCAAGACAAATGAATGTGGGCATCTGCCTTGCAGCTGAACTATAATCCCCAGAGTCACAGCTTTCTTTATAAAAATAAGTCTTTACCCGTTGTATATGAGGCAAATGTATGGGCACCATTCTCCTTGTTTGTTTAGTGAAAAACTAGCATTCTTCTACCTTTCAGTGTTTTTAGGCAGTGAATGAAGTTATTGCAACATCAGCCAATTAGACAAAGAGAAGAGGGACACACCATGGTGTACAAAAGGAACTAGTGTTTGCTTTTTTTTCATTTTTAAGTCTTACATTTTTCCTCTTCTTGTCTGAGAACAGTTCCTCTTCTCTTTCAGAAGCCAGCACCTTACCAATGGCAGTCGAGAGAGACTTCCCTGTAACTCTGTTTCCATAGTAGATTTAGCTGACGTACTGAACATCCGTGACTTATTACAATTAATAATTCTTTCCTCACTTATTGTCTACAGTCTATCAGGATGCCCCAGAGCTACGTCGGCAATGAAGAGAGCAAAGCTGTCGGGAGAACAAATGCTTACAATAAAGCAGAGGGCTAGCAATGGTAAATAGTTAATTGTTGTGGATTAAATGAGACACAGCTATCACTGTTTACTTCACTTTCTCACTGTGAGAATAATTTACTCACTATGGTATTACAAAGGAGTCTTTCTGAACACAATCTTGGAGTCCTTCTAGAAAGTGCCACCAGGCTACAGTGTAAGACACTGAGGTGATTTTGCTGCTGCTGCCGCTACACCATCAGCTTCTGAACACGCTTCAAAGAACACCTATGCTGTGATTTGTGCTGCCATTGTAAAGCAGAAAGCTCATGTGAAGCACAATCGTATGCATTTACTCATAAGCATGTCCCTCTGAATTAATTGCATCTTACTCCAAGGAAAGTTTGCAAAGCAGTGCAGCCTTGGCTCAAAGTTCTTTAGGCACTCAGAATCACCAGATTCTCTCCTTCCAGTATGGAGCCTCATTCATCAGACTGACGAAGAGGGTCCCCAAATCTAGTATGGCTGGCTGGCCACATTTTGAAATACCACATTACCATCATTAAGTCTAAAATTCCCACAATATCCCGTTGTCTTTAACTCAACTTATACATTTGGCATGGGTATTTAATCTGCTCCGTTATACTATGTATGGGCAGAAAAGCTCATATAATCTAATCGCTTCATCTGGCATTATGATGAAACTTGGATACTTTTATCAATTTTATTGTCATCGTTTTTACCCTGCCTTTTTACCCAAAACTATGCCAAAAAGCTATGGATGAGCAAAAAGAACCGATAGGTCTAACAACAATTCAGTAACCTTACATATCATTCATATAAAAGAAAGACAAGAACAAATATCTCAAGAAAAAATAAAACTTAGCTGTTGATGCTAATGGAGAGCCCCGTCCCAAACCCACCCACCCCCCCAAATTCAAATAGCATCTGTGGGGAAGTGGTTTTCATCAGGAGCTTGTGAGGAGGGTCAGATTCGTCCTCCCCACCTTCAGTGATTCCAGTCATCTCCCCACCCCTCCCACCCCCAGCCAATGGTTACAGTCTGCATTTTCTAAAAAGTGCACATTAAAAGGAAATATGAATTTAATGCCACAGTTCATTGGGCACAGTTCAAACTCTGTTACTCAAGTGAATGGGCTCAAATAGAAGTTGTGGTTGAAGGATTGAACTAGTGTGTTGAAATTTAGAATGTGGAAGGACTTTTCCACCATGGGAATGCCAAGGTTCACAGCTGGGCTGGATATTTGCCCTGTTTTCTCCCTTTCCTCCACTTATGCATGCAGATGGCGCAGTGGGATGTTGGGAGGGTCTGTACATGCTTTCCATACCACCATCCAGTTCTTCCTTTCTGTGCCTTGCAAGCTACTTACCATACAGTGGTACCTTGCAAGACTAAATTAATTCGTACCGCGAGTCGTGTCGTATTGTGAAAACGTCATCTTGCGAGGCACCACTGTATTTCCACTGTATATCCACTAGGTGGCGCTGTGGCTTTAGAAAAAAAATCATCTTGTGAAGCACGGCCATAGAAAAATTTGTCTTGCAAGTCACCATAAAAATCGCAAGACGCTTTCGTCTTGCAAGTTTTTCGTTGTGTGAGGCATTCGTCTTGTGGGGTACCACTGTATTTTTCCGAGTATAAGACGATATTTCCCCCCAAATTTCTTAAGTTTAAAATTGGGGGTCGTCTTATACATGGAATGTTGCAATTAAATATATAGATAAATACATGCCGCCATCCATATTCTTTTCCCCCAGCCTCCCCTCACTATCGGCCTCACAACAAACCCTGGTCTGGTACTCCCTCCCCCAGCAGCCCCCACTCCGGACATTGTCCCTTCCACCCGGTTCCCTACCAGGCTACCTAGACCCCCCCCCATTCCCCAAGTGCACTCACTCAGGCAGCTCTGGCAGTCGCAGCTCCTCGGTCGGCGTTCGCATCTGTCGGCGCTCGTGGAGTAAATATGGTACATACCGTAAATACTGAGACAAAAGTGCAACACACAGGTGGGTTAGGAGCAGCCGGCATCACACAGCTTGCCTCACTGTTTGCTGTTTAAATATACGGTACTAAATATACCAGTGTTTTGAGTATTTGATAAAATATCAAAGTTCTGTTTGGTGTTTAAAATATTTATTTCTTAATTTTGGGCTCAAAAAAATAGAGGTCGTCTTTACATGGGGGCGTCTTATACAGAGAAAAATACGGTATATACTACATGCCTTTTTTAACAGGTTGGATAGGATGAAAATGTGGAGAGTATACAGAGACCTGGCACTCCCTCCAGTGTCCCTTCACAGGGCCTGGGCAACAGGGGAGAGAGCTGAGGACCATTAAGCCATATAGAATCTTCCACATGTGGTTACTTTGCCAGTGGGTAGATTCCTACTGTCTTGGTTCCCCTGAAAATGTTCTTACCTTAGCTTGTGGAAGGCATTGCTTGAAATGGAATATCCCGTGAGATGCAATCATTCTGACCTTAACTTCGAACAGTGAAATGGCTCAGTTGCTTAACTCAGATTTATAACAACTATATTTTAATATACAGTATCTTTTTTTTAATTGCATAGGTATAGAAAATGATGAAGAAATTAAACAGTTAGATGAAGAAATAAAGGAACTAAATGAATCCAACTCCCAGATGGAAGCTGATATGATAAAACTCCGAACTCAGGTAACAGTTTTATAAAGTCCTATATCCAATGGCTTTTTACATGACTAGATTAAGATAAATAAGTAGACTAGTTGTACTCTGTGGGAATATTTTATTTTCATTCTCCCAATTTTTCCTTATTGTGTTAATTAGTTAAAAATCATATGGGAGGTTAGAAAACCATGATTTGGTACTGCTTCCCTAGCATGGCAGCCGCAAACATTTTCCCTCCGAAATCATAATCAAAACCATCAGGTTAAAGAAGGATTTTGTTCTAAATGAATATGTACAGCTTTTCCTCTCTTATATATGGAAGATAGCTGGAGGGGAGAGTAAAGGCAGATCACCAGAAATCAATGGTCCAAGCTTTCTGCTCAGGAACACTAGATGCTACATTGTGCAAAGGAGCAAACTATCCATGACGTTAAGTACTGTTTTGAATCGCAACTGGCCATGTTCCTTTTCTCCTAAAAAGTAACTGCGGTGCCCCGAACTTGAATCTGGATTGCACTGCAGGGGAAGAGGCGATTTAACCATTCCCCCACCTCCATTTTCCTTTGCAAAAAATGGTCTCCTGCCTCAAGGTGGCTATTAGTTCTGATTTTTAAGCAGTTTAAGGGAGGCAATTGTTGGAGGGAAAATGGGGGTGCAAAAGGAACCCTGATCCAGGGTGGAGGGATGCAAGGAGGTTGCAAGCATGTGTTTAAAAATAAGCTTAAAGTCATATCTAGTTTTACCCTGAGTATCAGGTCATTGGCTGCTGCTTAATATCTATTTCCATCTGTTCTTAGTTTGTATAAATTGTTCAATAAGTGTAGTTTTCTACAGATAAAAATGGACATGGACTAATCCATTGTAAGGCCAGGGATCAATTTGCATGATTTATTTTTTTCCCCAGAGGATGGTATGTGGTAGAGGCATGATTTAGGAATGATGGCATGTGGTAGGCAGTGATATTATTTTTTATTGTGAGACATCAAGCCCAGGAGACTTGGCAGAACATTCAGTGTTTCCATAAGGGTCATTCCACATCATTTCAACGAGGTCATGTCACCCTCTTGTCTGAGGTGTTGATGAAATTTGGTGTATACCCTTCCCTTATGGTTGAAAGAAACTCCCTTAAATTTCCCCCCTCTATCTCAAATGGTTTTAATTTTTATAGCACTTCAAAGTTTCGTTAAATCTCTGTTGTCTGTCCCTCTTGAGACCCTCAGCACAAGATACCCTTGTGTGCATTTCTCTCCTCCCCCCCCCCTAACCAGTGATCAGATCTCTTTGAAATTTTACATGAAACTTCAAGTGCTATAAAATTACGGTAAAACCATTTGAGATGGGGGGGGGATTTAGGGGGTTTCTTTCAACCATAAGGGAAGGGTGTACACCAAGTTTCATCAAAATCTGAGATGGCTGGTGACAAAACCCTTTTTTTTCCCCTTTTTGATGTGGAATGACCCATAAATGGAACACTGCTCACAAGACACAAACCAGAGGAAGAGGCTGGAAAAGGAATGTCGCTGATTCTTCCTTCCTCCTGAGCGTTTTTTTGCTCCCTGAAATCTGCTCTGGAAGGTTGGATGAGCTATAGAACAGCAAAAAAAGGCACTGCACCCACCAAATGGATCTGCACTGGCTCATAGAGGGACACTCTGGATCAACTTTGTGTTATACTGTACTGTAATTGACATAACACCCCCCCTGTCATTTTAAAGACACCCCCCCCCCCCGCCGCCTGTCATTTTAAAGACCTTCTGCTTCCTGTTACATTGTACACTATTCTGTCCCTTTCAGATTACCACCATGGAGAGCAACCTGAAGACGATAGAAGAAGAAAACAAAGTAATTGAGCAACAAAATGAGTCGCTCCTTCACGAATTGGCTAATTTAAGCCAATCTTTAATTCATAGTCTAGCTAATATCCAGCTACCGCATATGGTAAGTGACTGAGGCACAAGTTAAGGAATTTGGCGGTCTCCTTCACCTCATACAGTAGATGTGTTTTTGTTTTTATATTTATGGCTCCTCAGCCCGATGGAGATTTGCGGTATCAACCCTGAAACCATAGAGATAAATTTAACTGCTTAAAAAAAAGACACGGTGGGCCAATTCCGATGTCTCCTGTAAAAATTAAGTAAGCGCTAAACTAGACCTTTTTAATGTGCTAAGAAAATGGTGTCAATGTGCTGTGATAGTTTGTTATGCATAAATGAATATACCATTAAGCAAATAAAAGTTGTATATGAACTACTATTTAATATCTCGTAGGAACCAATCAATGAACAAAATTTTGATGCTTACGTGACCACTTTGACGGACATGTATACAAATCAAGATCGTTATCAGAGTCCAGAAAATAAAGCCCTACTGGAAAATATAAAACAGGCTGTGAGAGGAATTCAGGTGTGAGCAGCTGCTGTAGTGGTGAAAAAAAATCTTACCTTTAAAAAGAAAATGATGCCTCTTGTTTTTTGCTGCTGTAATTTACCAGAAAGTGTTATATATTTCTTTCTGTTTAAAACAGTGTTATGCTTACAAGACTTCATGATAATTTTATGTCTTGCTTTAAAGATAGTAACTGCAGAATAGTTTTTTGAATACATTCACATTTTGTACGTTTTCATATAAGCTGACATAGTGTGATATGCCATGTAATGTTTATAGCTGCTAATGTATGCACATTTTTGGGGTAAATATATTTCTGAAGAGGTAAGCTGATCAAAATAGAGTGTAAATTCTTTTTAATGCTTTAGTGATTAAATGTTTTAGTATTTTGAACTGAAATGGACAAAAAAAAAGAAAAAGAAAAAAGAAAATCCGCTTTGAATGACAATGTTGCAGTCTGCGGCCACTTTTTAAACACTCTCATTTTGTCTCATTGCTGGAGGATTTTATGGGATTTAAGAAATTACATTTTGTGTGCATATTGTTTCATAGCAAGATTTGGTTGCCAAAAATGCTTTATTTTTGAACAATGCTTGAAATATTGTGTGACTTTTGTTTTCAGAGGATGGTATGTGGCGGGGGGCAATAAAAAGAAGGTTTTTGTTTTTGCTTTTTTGCTTTTTGTTTTTGTTTAATTCCAAGCAAAGGGCATGAATTAGATGTGAGATGTAAACGGAGTAATATATTGTAAGACAACATCAAGCCATGGAAACTTGACAGAGAAGATTCAAAGCAGCTTAAACAGCACTTTTTAATTAACTTCTAAGCATTACATGGTATGAATATGGGAACCTCCATAATGGCAGGAGCTCTATCAGAGGTGGACACCATGAAGATATCAACTTTTCTTTTCAAATACACTTTGGAGCCAACATCCTCTGTCTCACCAGGACTCCTAGAGTTTCCCTCTGAGTTATCTGTTACAGCATTGTAGTTCATCTTTTCAGAAGTTCAGTCTTTCCTTCCTAATACAAAGGCAATAGTTTCAAAGAAATATTGCCTTTAAAAAGTTTTTAATTTGGGAATGAACCCCTAAGTTTTATCTTTACAGTAGTTACTGGCCTGGATTCATTGCTACGCTGCGTAGGAAATAGAATGCAGTTCAGTTAACCTGATTTTTTTTCACCTTGTTCCCTTTTTTTACTGTTTTGGTTCTAGGGTTATGGTTATTATTATTATTTTTTGGCGTACAATCATTATTCCTGTGGCATTTCTATATGCTATCTATTTGTTCTACTGTTACCTATTGCAAAAAATAAATAAAAATAAATGAATGAATGAATGCAATCAGAAAATTTAATGTAACTAAATATACTTTGGCACTTTTTCCTTTAAATTGCATCATTTCAAGCTAAAAAAAAAGACGTATTGTACTTTTCAGATTTGATTGTTATTTCTTCAAAATAACTGCACTATATGTATGCATAAGACCACTTTTTCTTGCGGCATTTTTTTTGTTTCCCCCGCTCCCATTTAAATTAGTAATTCAGATGGCGTGTCGTGTTATGTCAGATGTTGAATTGATTTCAATTTGATAGCATATCTTTTCCTTCCATGTCTTGATGTTATGCAGAAAGTACAAAAGTACTTTGAAAAATTTTGTTATGAAAAAAAAAATAAAAAGATGGGTTTTGTAAAAAATAATAAAATAATAATAATAAATAAAATAAAATATTTTTAGCAGAACAGGACTTACAGGGTCATTGTCCCCACAATGTGCCAGTTGACTATTTGCACTTACCTTGCCCTATATATCCATACGGAGGTGTGCAATCTCGTGTGTCATTCGCTTTGTGACACTAAATTTGAACAAATTAGAGTGGAAGCCGATGTGGGCTCGTCCAATAATATTTGCTACAGGGATCTCACAACAAATATTCTGATACAATACTCAACCTCGGTATATATATATATGTATAAATATATGTATATCCCAGCGGCACTTTATACTATTCACTGTACAAAAAGCTTACAGTTTTTCCACGAGGACTTTAATAACTAGCTGGGAGAAGATTATGTAATTACTTTTGGGGCTCTGCAGTGTCTTCTTCTGTAAAGTGCCCTCCTTTTTCTGTTGTGCTATTAGTTGTAGCTGCCATGCTTAGAATTGCCTTTTTGAGAGCTGAAGCAAGGTGCTTGTCGTTCACCTTCTGCCATATATATTGTACTTTTTGCCCTAGCCTTCTTTTAGGGCTCTCATTGTTCATAAGGGCATATGCATTTTTTTCCACTGCATTGTGTCTGCCGCTTCTTTGCCAATATAGTAATGCTTTCCGTAGAGTAATAGATAGTATCAGTTTTGGATTCTTATCGTTATCACCTATGTACAATGGGAAAAAGGGATTTTAAGCACAAATCCGCGCTGCTCATCTAATGTTGGTACATAATATCAAATCAAAAGATATCTGTGACTATTATATAGGGATCACACACAAAAAGTGTCACATATTAGAATGCTGACCTTTCATCTGAAATTATTGTGAGTCATCAGAGTTTTATTTATAATAACTTATTGTTCATTTTTCTTGAGTTTGATTTAAGTGCTCATTTATTAAGACAGAATTTTGTATAAACTACTTATTGTGCTCTCTGTGGAACTGAGGTTTGATTTATTTTTGTACTACACGGCATGGGTTTGTTGACATTTTAATTTTGCTATAAATGTGTGAAATCACAAGTTGCTGTGATAACTTCATTTTTAAATTGTGAAATTTGTACAAATTTTGTCATGCTGGATGTGAACACATCTTACTCTAAATAAATAAATAAATGAATAAATAAACAAACAAACAAACGTGTTGCCACATTTGTAGCACAGCTGTTCTCTGATCCATTGTCACCTTTTTTGATTTTACCCAAGGTACTGGCAGTCTCATATATTCAGCCAAACTCTGCAGTGGCACCTTTCTTTGTCCTTTTTAATAACTGAATTCTCATCCTATATATATATATATATATATATATATATATATATATATATATATATATATACACACACACACACACACACACACACACACACACACACACACACCATATTTTTCGCATGTATAAGACCACCCCAAAAAAATTTAAAAGCCACTGCCGATTGCACACCTCGCCGCAGCCACCAATTGTCTGCCCGCTTGCCATAGCTGTCAACCGCCTGCCCGATTGCCACAGCCAATTGCAAGCAGACCTTGCCACAGTCTCCAATCACCCGCCCAATCGCCGCTGCCAATCTCCTGCTTGCTGCTGCCATTAATCGCACATCCCCCCTCTACATTCACTATCCATGTATAAGATGATACCCAATTTTGGCCTAATTTTTTAAAGCAAACACACCGTCTTATACACGGGAAAATACAGTATATATAGTTTTGCATTATCTAGCCAGATTCTTCGTTTCTCAACAGACTCATTCTTAGAAACACTAAGAATGAAACACTTAAGTAGAGCCGAAGTTATCAGAACCTACATTTTTAATAGCTCCTCTTCACTCAGAATTGTTGACAACTACACCTGTTACGTGCAAGGTATCATTAGTCATGCCTCATGTTATGTCCGCTGCGGGTTGTATCTTTTCAAGTTGTGGACGTGCCGAAACCCGGAAGTCCTGGAACGGGTTACTTCTGGGTTCGGCGCATGCACAGAAGCACTAATCGCACTTTGCACATGTGCAGAAGCACCGAATTGCATCACACACATGTGCAGACACAGCCCTTCAGGATGTGGCTTTTTCATGTTGCGAACGGGCCTCCAGAAGGGATCCCGTTCACAACCAGAGGTACCACTGTATTATCATTTCAATACCTGGAACTTACACTTAACATTCCATGCTGGGCTCAGGTTCTCATCACTGATGTTTATTCCACTCAATGTCCCATTTTCCCCCTCCCATATTTTGATTTTACTACTCCCTGCACATGTATGCACTCATACATACAGTTAAATATATATTATTATTTCTGCACGCTTTCGAACTGAGGCTTCAAAAGCTGGGACTTGACCATCTATGATAGCAAATGATGAAAATGCAAAATACACTTCTATAAGAATACCACAGTTCTCAGTAGATGTTTGTTTTAAAGTGTCAAGAGATCCCTCAGGAATTAATAATTCAGTAATCGCCTTTGACACAATCATTTCAAGGTGATGTACGATAAAAAAAATCAAAGAGCAGTTAAACACAAAACAGCAAAACAAAAAAATACAGCCAATGCATTTAAAGCAAACATTAAACAATACAAATTAAGACATCCATGGCAAAGACCTGTTTATCTAGCTGATACATCCTATGAGCACAAAAAAGGTCTTCCATTGTTTCTGGAAAGTGCAGGGAGTGAGTGCCTGTTATATCTTGACAGGAACGCCATGTCACAGAACAGGGGCAGCCAAACTAAAAGCCCTACCCGGAGTTCTGAGATCTTGGGAATTTGCAGGGGAGACTTTCCCACAGACCACAGTGATCTGCTGAGTGTATAAAGGATACAACAAATTGTGCGCTCTCTCTCTCTCTCTCTCTCTCTCTCTCTCTCTCTCTATATATATATATATATATATATATTACTCTGCTTCTTGTTTTTGAAGACTCGAGTTAAAAATATCCATTCATTCATTGATGATATATATACTGTGTGTATGTGTATATATATATATATATATATGTGTGTGTGTGTGTGTGTGTGTGTGTGTGTGTGTGTGTGTGTATATATATATATATATATATATATATATATATATATATATATATATGAGGTCCCTTCTCTTTTAAAATATTCTCTGTCGAAGTGGGGGTGGAACCCAGAATTATCTATAAATAACTATATATAGAAAGCAAAAGATTATCCATAGATGACTGTTGTGTTAATTTGTAAGAAAATCGGGAAATGAGAATTAAAATGCTGGTTACATTAATCCTGAGGCTTTATGCATTCTTTAAATATATGCAGCTTGCTGCCAGGACCAACCTGAAGCAAATTTGCCCCATGTGTTTTCGTCTGGAATGTTATGATAACCATGTGAAATTAAAACTTCCATACACTGCACTCTTACCCATGTGGCAACCAATTGAATATGGCAGCAGTGTGGAGAGAACACCAGCAAGTGGCAGTATTGGACAAAAAACAAGATGAAGTAGGAATGTGTGCAAGGAAGCACATAAGAAATTGTAGCCAGAAACTGAATAGTTCTTTAGTTGCCGAAAATAAGCACAACTTCACTGGTTTCAAGTCATCTTGAGGTAACATTCCCCCACCCCCATAATTTTTATCCAGAATTTATTTCAATCGCCTAAAATGGACCACCACATTGATTTGATTCCAGATTTTTGTGAGACAAGGCATGAAAGATGTTTTACTTGTGATGCAAGCCTTTTTCATGTTGTGAACCTGCTTTTGATGGCAAAGTTCTAAAATTGACCACAGTGTGAAATACCTAAATATTTTCCCCGGCTGCTCACATTGCAAAATATAATATTGTTATTCATTCAGGCTCATATTTATCGTGCATTTGTGTTTCACTTTTCCTCCGGGTAATCTTTGTTCTTCCTACTGAGCTACCACTCAAATACTTACATCAAAACATTGTTTTTTTTCTTTAGATATTTTCTATCATATTTATCACACCATTTCCTGTACAGGAGAATCAGACGTTGCCAGGACTTGCCTCTGATTGTACTGCAGGGAAGGAACAAAAGTTGTGCTGTCTGGATTATCCAGAAAGTAGGGAATCATCTTTCATTCTTGGAAGACTAGTCTCCAGAAGGAGGTCGGCCAAGATAATAACTGGTAAGAATTCTGTTGGCAAAGATTTGGCTAGCTCCTCCACCTCTGGATTTAGCTTCAGCCAACTTAGACTTTATCTTCCAATTGCTCTACATAAATCTTGAATAGTGCCTGGAAAATAGTTAGCTTTCAGAAGAAGCGATCAGTTGAAGGTTTTCTACTCCTCCAAAAGCCAAAACTCCTCCCCCCCAAGCTAATTGGATATTAGAATCATTGGTCGTTATCAAAATCCTGCTCTAGAACATTTTGCCATAACCCCATAATCTTTATTGACACAGAACATCCTGTTTCAGGCAAAGGATAAATAAACGAAAATCTGCTCCAGATGTAAATTATGTCTTTCTTTTTCTATTTTACTTCTTAAGATTTCCTAGCACACAATATGCATCATTCTGACTTTGGCAGACATTAGCTTCCCTTTGACCATTGCCAGCAAATTATGTGTTTAAAACTAAAAGTTTAAATATGTCACAAATTGGACATTCCTATTACATCCGATGGATTATTATCAGTACATTTAAATAAACATTAACACTGGCCGCCTCAAGGTATTACACAACACTCAGGAGAAAAAGTTCATGTTGACCTAGAAATAGTATTGAACTTTGTGGAAGTGTGTGTGTGTGTGTGAGGGGGGGAGGGAGAGAGAGAGAGAAATTGTGCACTTAGTCTGGCTTTTGATACGCATACTTTTGGTTCCAATATCAAGATGCTTCAAATTATATTCTGTAAGTTTCAGTGAGAGAATAAAACATGCCACTGCTTTGTGGAAGTTTTTCTGTGTTTAAAAATACAATTCCAGCATCAGGTCCTAACCAAGATTATTCCTTGCCATAATTAACTTCATGAAAACTGTTCAATATCAGTCACACTCGCTTGCCAATACATCATACTCTCAGGGAGTAACTTTGAAGGTGATAGATAGATGCAGCTCCCTCTTAAGTCAGGGAAAATACTCTCTGTTCCTGTGAGATAATGTGCTGGTGACCCCTGGCAGTGGTCAACCGCTAGTATACTATCCATCAGGCAGTGGCTGCTTGATTTCAGGATACACACCCAAGTGTCTGCACCAAAACCAGCTTACATCTGTAATCAATAAAAGTTGTGGCCTTATTTGATCCCAAACATTGCTGCTTTGTGTCTTTACTGGGTCTTATGTGTGAGCATGCACTTCCCTCCCCGTCTGCAGGTAAAAAAAAAGGGTAAATGACGCCCTGACTGGTTAAGTCTAGTCAAAGGCGACTATGGGGTTTGCGGTGCTCATCTCGCTTTCAGGCCGAGGGTGCTGGCGTTTGTCCACTGACAGCTTTCCGTGTCATGTGGCCAGCATGACTAAATTGCTTCTGGCGCAATGGAACACCATGACAAAAACCAGAGCGCACAGAAACGCCGTTTACCTTCCCGCTGCAGCGGTACCTATTTATCTACTTGCACTGGCGTGCTTTCAAACTGCTAGGTTGGCAGGAGTTGGGACAGAGCAATGGGAGCTTACCCCGTCGCGGGGATTTGAACTGCTTACCTTCTGATTGGGAACCTTGAGAGGCTCAGTGGTTAAGACCACAGCCAGCTCCACCCGCATCCCTGCAGCTCCATTGCACCAGGGCCTCCATTGTGGTGTCCCCATCTGTATGTTTTGTTTACAGTTCTCTATTGGAGTTGTAGTTCAAAAGTATAAGTGGCCTTCCATGGAGTATTCCTGTCAAACACTACAGTATGCTTCTCTACTCATAAGTAAGCCCTACTGAGTTCAGTCAGGGCTACTCCCAGGTGTTTCAGATGACGTTCTGACACTCACATCCAAAGGACACACACACACACACACAAATGTGTCTCGCTGTTTCACCACACCGAGCCTTCAAAGTGGCTGGCAACTCATATTAACGACGTTAGCTTCAAGCCTTGTGTTAAAGAGCGAAGTCGGGGATGGGGCGCCTTTCCCAGTCCGAGGGGCTCTTCTGGGCCACATGCCAGCCTTGGTGGGGCAATAGGCACCAAGTGCAACATCAGGCAAACCCATCTGGAAACAACTCCTTTGATTTGGAAGCCCTTCCTAAATCTTAACAGGAGTGAGGTGTTAACGTGTTTGTGGAATTACTGGGTGCGTTCTGAACCTATTCCGGAGCACTTTCACCTGTCCTTATGTTCAAGGGACACACACTGACACACTGAAAACAGATTGGCCCAGCCTTTCTCAACCTTGGGTCGTCAGATGTTGCTAGACTACAACTCCCATCATCCCTAGTTAGCAGGGATGATGGGAGTTGTAGCCCAACACCTGGGGAGCCAAGGTTGAGAAAGGCAGCAATAGGCCATCCACACACAGAGGCCCCACACCTACCGGGACCACAGAGATATGCAAGATTTTCCTTCTGTGACCATTTTCTTCAGGAGAGCTATGAGATTCAGGTGAGGGTCAGATGCTTTGTCAATCCCAGCAGGTATATAACAGGAATACCCGGCCTGGAAATGTAACTCGGGAGATATGTCCAGACATGACCAATGAAGTAGGAGAAGTGGCTTTCACACACACTTCATAAAGAAACGATTAAACGTGAGGGGGAACACTTTTATATTCCATGCCACTTCTTTTTCTGCCATTTATCAAAAGATCTCAGGGCAGTGTACATTAGAAACCGTATTGCAAAAGATCAAAGATAAAAACATACCGTAGTAAAAGCATACTAACGGGCAGCCCAATAATAAGTTAATCATCATAATAAAGAGTTCTCTCCCCCACATCCTTTCAGGCCATGCATTATTTAATAACCATAGGTAAAGAGGATGTTTTTGCCTGGCGCCTAAAGATAGGGAATGATGGCGCCAGGTGAGCCTCTCTGGGGAGAGCATTCCACCATCTGGGAGCCACCACAGAAAAGGCCATTCTCTTGTTGACATAGAGAAGGGTGTCAGATGACAATTGCAGGGCCTGGGGAGAGTATTGAGTTCCTGAGCCCTGTAAAGCTTTACAGGCCAACACTGGGAACCATTTGCAGAGCGGTTAGTGCCCGTGGCCACTGCAAAAGAAGAGGCCACAAGAAGACTCTTCGTCGTCATCGCGACCACAGCTGAGCTACGCCTGCCGGAAGTGGGGGTCTTTTGTGTTTCCCTCCGCCAGGTGTGGTGGCCATAAGGGGAGGTTTCCCCCCCCCTCCCTCCTCGCAGCTGGCGGAAAAAACCCCAGCAGCCATTGCCACCGCTGGCGCCGGCCGGGGGTGGGGTGGGGTGGAAGAAGAAGAGGCCACCAGAAGCCCCCTGCTCCTCGCCCCTCCATTGCGTTGCTCCAGGCAGGCGAGCGCAAGGAGAAGCCCCTGCCTCGGTGTGGCGAAGCTGCTGCCTGCTTTCTAGCAAGCTGGCTGGCTGAGGCGGCCCCTCCTGCCGCCGTCCCCTCTTTCTCCTCCCCCTCCGGGCTGCGTGCTGGCGACTGGCTCGCCTCCTGAAGCCCCGCCGCCACCACCGGCTCGACCACCGGAGCGAGAGCAGCGGCAGCAGAGCCGAGAGCTGCCTCGGCTACCTCTCCTCGCCCTTCTTTCCTTTTCATTTTTTCCTTCTCTTTCTCTTTTCCCCTCTCAACGCCCACCCCCCTCCGCTCGGTTTTTTGCTCTACGGCATGGCCCGGCGCAGAGCGGGCGCTGCCTTCCCCGGGCTCTGCCTCGGCGTCCTGCTCGGGAGCCTTCTGCCCCTCGCTTCCCTGCAGCAGCCGCAGCAGCCTCCTCCGCCGCCCAGGGGGAGCGTTTGGTGCCCCAGCCGCTGCCTCTGCTTCCGCACCACCGTGCGCTGCATGCACCTCATGCTCGAGAGCGTCCCCGCCGTGTCGCCGCAGACCACCATCCTGTAAGTTGGGGGGGGGGAGGTTGAGAGAGAGGGGGGGAAAACTTGAATAAAATATATTGCGGGGAGGGGGGGGGAGAGAGACGCGCGAAGAAAGCTCCGCCCCGCATAATCGATCCCAAGACATGGCGCGCGCACCAATTATTTGAATGGCAACTTTTTGGGGAGGAGGCCCCTCAAATATTTTATCGTTGGCTCCTGTGGACAGCCACGTCTATCGCGCGCGGTTTGAGCAAGACTCCCAGGGAAGGGAGGATACCTGGCAATGGCGAGGGGTAGGAAAGGAGAGGCTTTTGGGGGGTTGGGGGGGGGAGGAACCACAGCCGCTGCTGCGGCTACAGCGCACTCCTTTGTCTGCAGCCCTGGGTCTGGGTGCCCCTTCCCGGCTGCTCTTGCTACCGGTGCCGTGCAGACTTCTCTTTTGTCCCCGCCGCCGCCGCCACCTTTCGTGTTTTGTCTACACAGGCATGTTGGCTGAGGTCCACAAGCTATAGTTTAAGTTTGGACGCCTTGGGTTGAGACCCCGCAGCCCAGTAACGCAGAAGAAGTGGTACCGTAGGAAGGAGCGGAGCTGATCTTGAACCTCCAGGGAATTCGGGAAGGATCCAAGCCATTCCGCTCCCAGCTTTTATTGATTTCCTTTAAAAAGGTGACCTCGAGGGAGGTTTTTTGCTTTCCCGTTTGATTTCATTGACTGCTCCACTGTTGGAGAAGTTTCACTGGAGGAAAACACACACACACACACACACACACACACACACACACACACACACACAACCCCTCTGCTCTGTGGTTTCGTTTATTCCTTCCTTTTGCTCTGGTTTTTCTGGCTGAGAGTTTTGATCTCTGCAGCTCCGAGACCTTTTGTGTGGCTTTGTCCTCTTTAGGAATGTAGCCACTGGCATGAACTGTGTGGCTTTTCCAAGTCACTTGGCCTCCCAAGCCTCTTTGTTGTAGATTTCCATTCATCCCTCAGTTCTGTTCGATTTCAAGAATGTCTGTTTTAAAGGTGTCCTGGGATATGTCTGCTAAGAATGCAATAATTGGGGACCGTTATCATTTTTGTTGCTTTTTTTTGGTACTTGCCATAGCTGGGAATGTTGACTGGAAACAGTGATGTGTGTATTTTGGACAGAGGGTTTGTGGATTTATACATTTTATTTAAAAAGGAAAGGCAAGGGTTTTGAAGAGTTCCCCTCCCTGCACTTTCCCAACAGCAAACCACTTCTGAGCAGTTTTCAAACATGATTCTTGTTAGTGACTTTAGGTGTGGCGTACTTTGTCAGGCAAGAAAGGGGTCTTTCGGGGATACTTTCATCTTTGTTTTAATGTGGGTAGCTGTAACATATACAGAGCCTGTGCTCAATTATACCCGAAAAACATAAGCCTCCTGATCTTGCAGAGATTTATGGACATGCCAAACTTAACATAACTCTGTGAACCACAGTGATGTCACTGTAAGTATTCTCTGAATACTATTGGGATCTTCCAGGGTACAAAATGAAGCATGTGCAAGACTCAGACCAAGATGCAAGGTTTGAAAAGGCACTTCCATGAATGCCTGACTTCCCTGTTATTAGTAAATATAAAGGTAAAGGGATCCCTGACAGTTAAGTCCAGTTGCGAACGACTCTGGAGTTGCGGCGCTCATCTTGCTTTACAGGCCGAGGGAGCTGACGTTTGTCCGCTTCCGCAGACAGTTTTTCTGGGTCATGTGGCCAGCATGACTAAGCTGCTTCTGGCGAAGCCAGAGCAGTGCACGGAAATGCCGTTTACCTTCCTGCTGGAGCAGTATCTATTTATCTACTTGCACTGTGTGCTTTCGAACTGCTAGGCAGACAGGAGCTGGGACCGAGCAACGGGAGCTCACCCTGTCACAGGGATTCGAACCACCAACCTTCCGATCGGCAAGTCCAAGTGGCACAGTGGTTTAAACCACAGCGCCACCTGCGTCCTGTTATGAGTATACTGTTATGAGTACTGTATTCATATTCATATATACAGGATTACTTGGCCTGTAAAGCACATAAACAATTAACTTGTGCTGCACTTGACTCCCCAGACAGCACCCCCTGCCCCAACACCACCATCCGTTAAAGAATAAATATTTTAAATTTCTAGGCAACCATGTGCATGGAATTTCCAAATACCTGTGTTTTGGCACTGATATGTTTCAGTAAGTGCTCTTCAACTTCTGCCATTTACTTCGCCTTAAAAAAAGACTTCACAAGCCCATAGTCTTGTTACATTTGTAGTGTTCATGGTCTTGCAAGCAGCTTTGCTTGCATTTTTCTTGAATTACAGAAATACTGTTAGACGGGAGAAATCATTAACACACTGATCAATACAGCTTTACCCAGAAGTATTATTCACGCTTATTTCCAGATAAATATGTTAGGGGCACAGCTTTATAAATGAAGGTTTTAGCTGTGAATCCTATTGTATAAAACAGATTTTAGATTATTTTAAGGCCTTTAAGAATGTCCCACTATGCTTCAGACTCCAAATATTTCTGAAAATAAAAAGCGGAATTATTTTGCCACTAACTGAAACCTTTGGCTTGATGCACAACCTTTTGGCAGCATCTGAGTAATCCCACAGAAGCTGTAAAAAAAGGAAAGAAAAATTAACTGACTAGTACAGGAAGTGGGTGGTTAATGTTTCTTGCATTTAAAACAAAGTACATTTACAGAGGGCTTTTATATTGATCAGTGTTCTTTATACTGTTTCCTGTAATGCCAAGTTGTGCATGGCCCTGAATGAGACTTCATGTTGTTGTCCTCTGTCATGGAAACATATGTATGAATATAATAATAATAATAATAATAATAATAATAATAATAATAATAAAAATAATTTATTATACACTGCCCATCTGGCCGGGTCGTCGTCGTCCCCCCCCGCCACTCTGGGCGGCTCCAACACACATTAAAATACATTAAAATATCACAGATTAAAAACTTCCCTAAACAGGGCTACCTTTAGGTATTTTCTAAATGTCAGGTAGTTGTTTATCTCTCTGACCTCTGGTGGGAAGGCGTTCCACAGGGCGAGTGCCACTACCGAGAAGACCCTCTGCCTGGTTCCCTGTAGCTTTGCTTCTCGCAGTGAGGGAACCACCAGAAGGCCCTCGGCGCTGGATCTCAGGGTCCAGGCAGAATGATGGGGGTGGAGACGCTCCTTCAGGTATACAGGCAGATCATAGCTGCCAAGTTTTCCCTTTTCTCACGAGGAAGCCTATTGAGCATAAGGGAAAATCCCTTAAAAAAAAGGGATAACTTGGCAGCTATGTGGCAGATGGAGATCAGAAATATAAGATCAAAATACGGTACTTGATTAAAACTGCTGGGGCTTGGTGGACATCACAGTAAACTGTCATTAATTGTTGCATTTAATAAGCAAAAGACTATTTCACTTGGGATTGAGAAGTAGTATTCCACCACACGCACACCACATTCTTACTGACTTGTTACCTCAAACTTTGGGATGACAGCTTGCCTTAAGAGCTATAATGATTTGAAATATGTGATCTGAATCATATATTTTAGTAGAGCACTAAAGGAAGTGAACTGTGTAAAGGAAGTGAACTGAACTTTAAGCTGATCTGGCCTATGGTCCTTTAAAAAGGTGAATTTCTCTTTCACAGCAGAATAATCTGTTAGCAGAATTTTAATTAATGATAGTATGAAGCAGGTGAAAATAGCATTGGTTATAACTTTCAGCAAATGCATTATCTTGGCATGGAGCAATTGTTTCCAGGATTTGAGTCACATGTGTGCCATAGATCACATGCAAAAGACCCTTCTCACCTGTTTTCCTTCTGGGATCCTTTGTGCATGGAATCAATGAAAAATACATAGTGCACTTGTGTTTTGTTTCTTGGCCAGGAAGTCTATGTAGATTGTCCCATGGGATTGGGGTAAAAAGAGAGGTTATTTCAAAGAGAGATGTTTTCAAAACGTGCCTTGTCATGGTAAGAACAGGAGCTCCTCACCTCCTGTGGTGCTTGTCAAGGGAATGCCTTACTTAGGCAGCGACTGCAGTCCACACCTCCTAACTCAGAACGACAAAGACAGAAGCCTGGGGCTGCCTGCTGGGATGCTGTGCCTTGTGGGATGATGAGCAAATGTGGGGTCCCTGGTTATTCCCAGCTGTTGCCCTCCTATCCAGGGCCGTCTCAAGCATGTCTGGCGCCATGGTGCGGAGATCGCTCAAGCCCCCCCCCACCCGGTGGGCGGGCGCACTGCGCTGCATGGCTTCCGTGCGGTGCCCCCTGCCAGCCCTGCGCCACCCAGCCTACCCCTAGAGCCGGCCCTGCTCCTATCTCCTATGGGGGGGGTGCAAGCAGGATGCAAGAACCTGCCTGCTGCAGGTAGGTACTGTAGGCAACTTTTCAGTGAAGAGCTAGCTGCATCCTGGTAGAAATCCGGTGGGCCTTCCTCAGGGTCTACATGGAATGGGGTGGTTTCCTGGTCCTATTCACAGTACCTATTAAAAAGTCATCTGTAGAGAGGAAATGAAGAAACTTGAAAATAATAAGAAACAAGAAGGCATAGTCTCTGGGGATGGATTCACAGTCGTTATGGGCGAGGGAGTGGGAGAGCAGAGGGGGAAAGTGAGTGGTGCCTCCTGTTTTATTGAGGGGGAGGCATAAATGACAGTGGCTGATGTTACAGGGGTTCTGTGTGCAGCTTATTCTGCTCCTTGCATCTGGGTTGTTGTTTTTTTCCAAGCACCGTTGCCAGAAGCCAGAGTGCCTGGCCTTTGCCAACAGAGACCCTTGCTGCAGGTGAAGCACAGTTCATTCCTCGAGCCTAGCTGTTGGGACAGAAGAGTGTTGTTATGCCATGCAGTTGGGGCAAAATACCATTTTCTCATGGGGCAAAGTGGGTTTGGACTGACATGGAGATATTTGCTGCAGGTGCGCTATGCAACAAATCTCTTGTTTCCTTGTTTACCTTGTGTGGGGCTTTGATGTGGTGGAGGAGTGGGACTGACCTGCATGTGGAGATGAGTGTCTTCTCACTGCTGTGTGTGTGTGTAAGAGTCCAACCCATGCAGCTCAGGTAAGACACAGTACAGTGGAACCTCGGTTTATGAACACCTCGGTTTATGAATTTTCGGTTTATGAACGCCGCGGACCCATCTGGAACGGATTAATTCACTTTCCATTACTTTTAATGGGAAAGTTCGCTTCAGTTTATGAACGCTTCAGTTTATGAACAGACTTCCGGAACCAATTACACCCATGTTTCAGTTTATGAACGCTTCAGTTTAAGTACTCCACGGACCCGTCTGGAACGGATTAATCCACTTTCCATTACTTTCAATGGGAAAGTTCGCTTCAGTTTATGAACGGTTACTCTGCAGACCGTCTGGAACGGATTAATTCACTTTCCATTACTTTTAATGGGAAAGTTCGCTTCAGTTTATGAACGCTTCAGTTTATGAACAGACTTCCGGAACCAATTACACCCATGTTTCAGTTTATGAACGCTTCAGTTTAAGTACTCCACGGACCCGTCTGGAACGGATTAATCCACTTTCCATTACTTTCAATGGGAAAGTTCGCTTCAGTTTATGAACGGTTACTCTGCAGACCGTCTGGAACGGATTAATCCACTTTCCATTACTTTCAATGGGAAAGTTCGCTTCAGTTTATGAACGCTTCCGTTTATGAACAGACTTCCGGAACCAATTGTGTTCATAAACCGAGGTACCACTGTATTCACTTACGTCAAAGAGGGAAGAGACATGGGAGATAATTGCAGTACTTGTACTTATCAGCAAGCGTCCCCCTTCTCCCTTGCTTACTCGTGTGGGGTGCTCCGCTCTGCCCCTCTCCCAGTTGTTGGAGTGAAGTTTTGTGCTGCTGTCAGCAATGTATTCAAAACCCTAGAGTTTTGAAGGCAGAGTGCCCTTTCTCCATAGTTTCCCCACGGTAGCTCTAAGCATGATTTACATTGTGTGCCATGAGCTATGTTCTCTGGATGTAGGATTTATATTTTGGTAGTGGTGTACTGTGATTGGGTGCTGAATTCCACCATATTATATGCTCTGCTGCAGTGGTATGAATGGGTTGGTCACCCACATGGGCACAGCTGTTTGAAATTCACCTTCTCCTATTGAAGCCCCAGATCTGGAGCCGGTGTGAAGCTGAGCTGCTTGCCAGGCACATGACAGTGGACTCAAGAGGTAGAGGGTTTGGTGCTAAGTGTGCTCTTCCCTTTTGCTGCCTCCATCCCAAACACAACTTGCTTAATCTGTTCTGCTGAAGCATTTGTGTTGTTCCGCTGGCTTAATTTTGTGGCAGTGATGTAGCTGATGTATCCATCAACTCCTGTGTCCTCTCAGCTGGCAGATAGGATTTCTGCCTAAGCTGTGCTGTTTCTTCACTGCTCTTCTTTTTTTCCTTCTGTGAAAAACAAGACCTATTATTTCCATTTCCCGGTAGTGATGTATGGAAGTGAGAGCTGGACCATAAAGAAGGCTGATCGCCGAAGAATTGATGCTTTTGAATTATGGTGCTGGAGGAGACTCTTGAGAGTCCCATGGACTGCAAGAAGATCAAACCTATCCATTCTGAAGGAAATCAGCCCTGAGTGCTCACTGGAAGGACAGATCGTGAAGCTGAGGCTCCAATACTTTGGCCACCTCATGAGAAGAGAAGAATCTTTGGAAAAGACCTTGATGTTGGGAAAGATGGAGGGCACTAGGAGAAGGGGACGACAGAGGACGAGATGGTTGGACAGTGTTCTCGAAGCTACGAACATGAGTTTGACCAAACTGCGGGAGGCAGTGGAAGACAGGAGTGCCTGGCGTGCTATGGTCCATGGGGTCACGAAGAGTCGGACACGACTAAACGACTAAACAACAACAAAAATGAGGTGTATACAGTCATACCTCGGGTTACAGATGCGCCAAGTTGCATGTTTTCAGGTTGCATACCGCGCCGAACCCTGATGTACCGGAACGGGTTACTTCTGGGTTTTGGTGCATGTGCAGAAGCGCCGGATTGCGACCCACACGTGTGCAGATGTGGCGCTGCGAGTTGCAAATGCTGCGGGTTTCGAACCTGCCTCCCTCATGGATCACATTCAGAACCCGAGCGTCCACTGTACATTCCTCCCCCAAATAATTCCTTTATTAACAAGTCACTAAATGCTGCTTCTTCAAATTCATCTGAACTGCCTGAATATTCTGCAACTCATCTCCTTTTTTTATTTTGCTTTTCATCCTTCCATTTATGTGTTAGTTTTATTTTTTGTTAATCTTCAGTTCATTGTTTGGTTTTTGTTTTACTGAGTGGAGCTAAGTAGTAATTGGAAAACTATATGCTTCCTTTCTGCTCAGTAGTAATGGCTTTGCTTTTTTGTAGAACAACTGAGTCTGTAGTTTGTTGCCTTTTTAGTGTTCCTTGTATTCCTTCCATGAATGAGCTTGCTTTATTCATCATTGTCTGATTTGTGTGTGTGTGTGTGTGTGTGTGTGTATACCATGCATACTGTGTTTTTACGCTTACCTCTATAAATATTTCCTGCAATACCTCATTACAGTTGTGAGGTCTTCTTCACACAATCAATTGTGCATATGCTTACTTTTGTTCTTCACAGTAATATTTTATAGTCCTGTGCAGACCTCCTACATACTGTATATTTGAAGAAGCATCTCTTTCCCCTTCATTCAGCCCAGACACTGAGGTCCAGGTCCGAGGTCCTTCTGGGGGTTCCCTCATTGTGAGAAGTGAGGTTACAGGGAACCGGGCGGAATGTCTTCCCTTGTAGTGGCACCTGTCCTTCTGTCAGATGTCAAAGAGATAATTATTTGACCTTCCGTAGACATCTGAAGGTGGCCCTGTATAGGAAAGCATTTAATGTGTGGTGTACTGTTGTGGTTTTGTATACTCTGTTGGAAGCTGCCCAGAGCGACTGGGCAACTCAATCATATGGGCAGAGTACTAATAATAATAATAATAATAATAATAATAATAATAATAATAATTGCATGGATTGGAACTTATATATGTACAACCTGTAGGTTCGAAATGTGTACTGTAACTTGTACTCTCCATCATTGCAGAATACAGATGTGTTCCTATCTACCTATGTACCATTGTATGGCCATAGTAGCCTAGTGTTTGTGACCAACATTAGAGGTTGGGTGCATGATCCCATTCCCCCCCCCAACTCCCCCATCAAAGATCCCAATTTCTGATCAACACTTCTGATACAGGATGCTTCCTTTTCAGTTCTCAGTTGGGGCACTCTGCTTGTATCGATAAGTTCTGCTATATATTCTGACCCCTTTTATGCAGGGGCGGTGCCTTGCTGCCTTGCTTACTTTCCCTTCAAAAATGAGTTGTCTTCTGTGGTAAATAGAAACCTGTGTTGCCACTGGGGGGGGGGAAGCAGACACACACCTTTAGAATCTTCCCTGTGGGTAGTCATTCCTAGAGATATGCAAAGTTAACTTGTGCTGTCAAATAGTACGCTAGCATTCACAGAGGCAAGAGAATTTGTTTTTCAAGTTTTGATCCCACTTTTCTTTCTAAAAGGAAATTCAGAGTGGCTAGCAGTCCATAAAATATCAATAGCATAATAAAAAGGTAGAACAAAACAAAATTTTAAAAGACGTGGTTTTGTGTGTGCTTTATGCAGGTTTTTAAAAATTATATGTGGTGTTATACCAGGTTTCTGGTGCTGGTGTTTCTGGCGTGCGTATACACACACACACACACACACAGCCATCCTGAGTCTCATTTTCCAAAAGAAAGGTGGGATCAAATTATGAATATAACAAATTTATGTGATAGAAGGGCTAAATTAACACTCTCAGTGCTTCTCACTACTTTCAAATCCAATATAAAAAGCTGCAATCAGACTTTGATTGGTATGATGAACCCAAAAGGAGTGCTTTCAATATCCTTTCAAAATTCCCGGTTATTCCTGTTCTGTGTCTGCCATGCATCACCCATGCAAAACAGCACTGCTTCTTATCTGAAATAAACTGTTCAGAAATGTTGGATTACATTTTACTCCTCCCAGAAGAAAGAGGAATGTGAAACCCCACACAGAGTAGCCCTGTAGAGATACTTTTCATTTCATATGATGAGTGGACAGCATGAAGACCCCCTCCTCCATCTGCAGCATGTCTCAAGTCACCCTTCATGTGCTACGTGAACAAAGGTCTGTAGCAAAGAACTTGCTGTGCTAAATGGCACCTCTTCCTATCCTGCGATTTTAGAATCTTGCACAGTCCAAGGTTCTGCTTTGCACAGGTAGCCTTGAGGAGCACAGCAAGCTCTCTGCTGCAGACATTTTGCCCTCCCAATGCACGGAAGACAGTGTTGGAAGCTATATAAGCCAGGTGCCAAGTTGCTCCTTAAAACAGGGTTACAGGTGCCAAAACAGAATGCCTAGTTGCCTAGCAGAGAGAGAGAGAGATATGATTTTTTGGTTTCTGAAATTCATTCTGATTGTGCACATAAAATATAATGGATAGAATTCTACAGGATGTGTGGTTAGTGTGAAACAGTCAAGACCCAAGAATCCCCAGGCATGCAGCTCCATCTTGGCACCCAGGCATCTTCACTTGGTCGCAAGTGGCCAAGAGCTAGGCACAAAATGTGCCTGGCAAATTTTGAACGCTACTTGCTGGGGGGGGGGGGTTGGATTGGTGCTCAGGATGCAGTGGAAGGGGGTAGGACAAGCCAGCACATCCTTGTTCTACCTTATGCAGTTCTGACTGCATGGGAAAACTGGGCTAAAATGTGTGCCGAAGCTCCAGCTTTTCCAGTCTTATTCCATTGGTTTGCATATGGCTGAACTGTGAGCTGCTATTATTCAAAGTCGGCACCATGGCATTCCTCACTTCCACCTCATAAAAGTATGTATGCCTTCTTTCCCAGGCAGTTCAGTGTCAAGAGGTAAAGTGAAAAGTATGTGAGCCTTTCCAGGTCAGTCTGCAGCGTCTGTTGGCAGAAACGGAAAAGATACACCACTTGGCTTGGCAAAAATGGATTGCCTCGGTTAAAACTCTGGTTGTGCCTGGTGGCTTTAAAACTACAACAACTACAACAACAACACTGCAGTATAATGTTACGTCAAGTAAACAAGGTCCCTTTGCCATTGTTTCAAGAGAAGGTGGGGATAATCAACTTGTTCTACTACATTTAGCTATATGGGAATAAATTTCAAGGCAGTACAGAGCAACTGCGGAGTGAACGCTGGCTCAGCTGAAATGAAATTTCTCAAATGTTGGGGGGAAGGGAGGTCGTCTTCTCATTGATTGCCAGGTTTGTATGCTTGTTGCTCTGGGGCTATTACTGTTGCTAAGAGCCAGCTGATTCCTTTGAAAAGAAAATTGAATGAACATTTTAAGACCCAACAGCTAATGACTTGGAAACTGGGAGAAATGTTAGGGTCTGCAAGCTTTCCTTTCATTGTGCCCTGGCGGCTGCAGTGACACATCTGTTGCCATCTTCCTCTCGTCTTTCTTATTTATAATCTCTGGAAACATTTCTAATATACACTACTGAATGGCTTTCCAATCCCTTGGCATGGTGTGAAGAGGATGCAGATGGGTTTACTTCTGAACTGAGGCTTAAAATTGCCATAGATTTCTGGTGTTTGTTGGGGATCCCTGTTCACAAATATTATGCTGAAATATATGTAATATTGCAGTGTTAAAAAGATTAGGATTTCAATCCTATACTCCTGTACCCCTGATAGTAAGACTCATTGAGCTCAGTTGGACCTGCTTTTGAGTTGACATTCTTTGGAGGATTGTCTTGTTAAAGATTCAGAAAAGCTAATCTAGGACACATTAAAAAGTTAATCTTAGGACACATTAAGGGAAGGAACAGCCACAGTATATCTTATTTCTAAACGAGGTTGAGAGGGTTGAGAGCTTTCCTCTTCCATTCGACTCACCATGTTGATTTTGGAAACTGATGCTACCTTTTGCTCTTTCGAATACATTTGCCATTACATTTTTGATTCTCCTTTAGCACAAACCTACTGTTTCCAGTACCATATGTAGAACTGCAAATGACAAAGCTACACACATGGGGAGAGCTTTTGTTGGATTTGTTAGTTATTGAATTCCTACTGGAGTCCCACTGAAGTTCCAAGAACATCTGTGTGAAATAACTTTTCCTTTGGATGGCTTTTGCTGTTCACAAATCATTCTGCTTATTCATTCACTATGTTTTAGTGTTGCTTTAGAGTTTACTGTTACTCAGTCTTTGGGACAATGGTGCAAATAAATGCACATGTAAATGGAAATTCTGAAGAAACCAAAGGGCTTCTTTACCAATATTGTTTCATTTTTGTTATGTTCAGCAGCATCTGCCAAAAGCGGTAATAAAAAAGATGTCAGAACACTTTTTGACTACTGTTTTATGGTTATATATATATCATTCCTAAATAACAGTTCAGTGTCATGACAGCAGGTCAAACTACAATGTCAGATCCTTGATTGAAAGGCCCCAGGTGGTGCTGTGGTTAAACCACTGAGCCTAGGGCTTGCTGATCAGAAGGTCGGCGGTTCGAATCCCTGTGACGGGGTGAGCTCCTGTTGCTTGGTCCCAGCTCCTGCCAACCTAGCAGTTCGAAAGCACGTCAAAATGCAAGTAGATAAATAGGAACCGCTACAGCGGGAAGGTAAACGGCGTTTCCATGTGCTGCTCTGGTTTGCCAGAAGCAGCTTTGTCATGCTGGCCACATGACCTGGAAGCTATACGCCGGCTCCCTCGGCCAATAATGCGAGATGAGCACGTAACCCCAGAGTCGGCCACGACTGGACCTAATGGTCAGGGGTCCCTTTACCTTTACCTTTATCTCAGATCAACTTAAATATACCAAGAGAGCCTTTTGAGTCCTCACCAGAACTTTCCCTTGTGTTATCCCTTTCCTCAGAAATACGTAGGGTTGCTAGTTTCAAATGCTGTTCAAACAAGAACTAGATACTTTTGCCTTGAGCTGGGGAATGGTCCATAGGGGTGTCTTCATATTTCAGTTGCAGGTTTGACAGCTAGATTGTTCTGGGTGTCTAGATTTTTGATTCAAGACATCAAGGGTTATAAAATTACCTTTTGGGTTGGAAAGTGAGTTGGTCAGCTGAGTTTAAAGCTTGAGAAGAAGGTGGCTGTCCCAAGTGGTAGTGAATTGTACTTCCCAATTCATTTTGGAAAAGGGATATGCTGTTGTCACACTCATTGCACTGTTGCTTTCAAATATATTTATCTACACACAGCAAGTCATTTCAGCTTTTTTTTTTATTAAAGGGAAAATAAAACAGCACTTGTTCTGTGAATAATTTGGTTTCTAATAACAATCATTTAGTTTGAGAGGATGCCGGGCTTTGTCACTTAGCACATGTGACATACACCTCTTGTACAAATTCCAACAACGTAAGCAATCTTCATTGTGCTGAGTGATACAAATTGCTTGTAATCACAGGTGAGAAGCCATCTGAATCAGGCTTATATTCAAGAATTACTGATAGGCTTCAATCCAGAGTAGCTATTTTGGTCGGTAGGCAACAATCCCACATGCTACAGTAACCTTAAGTCATAGCTGCCAAGTTTTCCCTTTTCTCGTGAGGAAGCCTATTCAGCATAAGGGAAAATCCCTTTAAAAAAGGGATAACTTGGCAGCTATGCCTTAAGTTCTGTCACATTTTTGCTTTGATAACTCATTCTGTCAGAAACAAGCTACTGCTTATTTTTTAAAGTTTACTTCTTCAGCTCTTAGATGAACTGCAGCTCAAATATAGGAAAATGCCCTTTCCTCTCTTTTTTTTTTGCAAACTGGATTTTGTAGCATAGAATAAACTCTGTCTAGATGGACAAAGTCATACGGTGATTCACACTAAGTCCACATGAAGATAACATGTCTTAACAGTGCTGAGTGCTCAAAAAACCTATGGTAGACCTTTGAGACTTGCTGTACTTACTACAACCCACAATCCCAATGCCTTCTGAATCTTCTTTTTGTAATGACCTCTGAGTCATGTAACTTGGTGGTCGTAAAAACTGGCATGTGGATCCGCAGGCTTTTTACAGAGATAGTGGACAATCCTTAAAGTACTCCATTGATAGCTAATTCTGAATTTCAGGCTTCTGGTGCACAGATGAAGAAAATCTTTTAATCCATTTAAAATGCAATTCCATTGCCCTTTTGGGCGCCGAGGCCATGCCACCACCTCTAATCCATCTTGTTCAGGCAGCAAGCCTCATTCACTCAGCCTCCCTGTGAACAATATCACTTTTATTGTATCCTTCACATTGTTGAAATCAATCAGTTGCAAAAAGCCGACCCTCCTAGTCTCTGAGTCACACAGCTTCTATTCAGCTACTATACTTCACCCACTGGGCTGCACTCCAGAGGTTCTTGCAAGCTCCTTTCTTTTCACTGACATCCAGAAACTGTAGTTTATCTTTTTTTAAAACAAATATGAAAACAAAAGAAAAGATTGTGTCTGGTTACACAGCTGCATCATCCTGATATATCAAGTGTTTTCTTGTTACACAAGAATGGCAGGAGTTTTTTGTTTCCATTTTTAAGCGTTTGTTCCTCTCCCCCCTCTTCCTTGGATTCAGAAGGCTGGATGTTTATGTGATTCTGTTTTTGTCATTCTTAATTGTTGCCAGGACACTGGTGATATTATCTGAGTTGCAAATGCTAATCATAAGAATGCACTCAGGCCCAATGAATTTAATAGCCTCAAGCTGTTAACAAACATATATGAGACTTAACAAAGTAGCCCTGGAAATGACAGGCACAGCTGTGGAATTTGCAGCAGTCAAGTTTTCCATCTGGCTGTTTCTATAGCTAAACACTGTGGACAAATTGAGAAAGTAATGATCCACAAGAGGTACACCCATTTTGTGGGGGTTTGGACTGCTTGCTATAATACAAAACACCCCCCCCCCATGTATGTTGTGTGATTGAAAATTAGATCACTTTATGCCAGGAAACTGTCACAATCATAGTCTTAGATTTTATATATATGGAGGACGGTTCCCGTTTAAAACAGTGTCTAAATGCACATTTTAAAAAAATCTAGTTAATAAGTTTATTGCTCTAGCTATAGGCTATGACAAACATGTAGCAATAGTATTACTAAAATACTACAGAACACACATCCATAATATAACCAGGCACCCCCAAACTTCGACCCTCCAGATGTTTTGGACTACATTCCCATCTTCCCTGACCACTAGTCCTGTTAGCTAGGGATCATGGGAGTTGTAGGCCAAAACATCTGGAGGGCCGCAGTTTGGGGATGCCTGATATAAGCCGACATCCATGATGTAAATCTAGCTTGGTTTTAGATTAAACCTTTGAATTGCCACAACAACTTAGAGTGATTTTTATTAAACTCCTTTTTCTTGATTATTTTATTTTATTTGGCAGCCAGTGTATAGAGCGGCATTCCCTGTGTTACGAAGCTGCTTATTGTCTCTCAAAAGAAGCCAAACCATTTATTGCGGTCTGTACCTGCTTGCTTGTGTGAACCAAGGTTTCAGAAAGCAATCTCTTGGATCTCTATCTAAGGGGCAGGCTAATGGGTAATGAGTGATGTCTTTCACCTGAGGCTGGCCGCAAATAAAAAAGTCTGTCTGCATATGGGACCTTGTTTTGGTGGGCATCACTTGGAAACACATCCGAATAAAGGCATTTCTTAAGGAAGCTGGTGAGAGTTTGGTTGGATAACTAGCTCTAAAATGCTCTGTTCTCAGGAGGGGATATCAAGGGGAAAATTTGTTGTTTCCAATTAGTTGCAGATCCTTTCTGGATTCTGTCCAGAAGAGCCAATCCCTTAGTTGGCACTTATTCAAGGTCAATGCAGAGCTCAGTTCTGGAAAAGTAATAGTCTAAAAATCTTGACAAGCTGCTTTTCAGAGTTGGTTACCACCGACTTAAATATAGCACAGCACAGGAAAATGCCCAATTGGCCTAGTAGCCATTCTTTTAATATATTTTAATTGTGTGCCGAACGCAGCGCCCGTTTGGAAACAGGCCTGCATAGAGTGGAAGCAAAGGTATGGCAATCTGCCTTTTACCTGTGGCTAAGACTTAACATGACACCCACTGGCCTTCTCCCTCTGATAAACAGTGACAAATTCCAATCAAGTTGGGAGAAGAGCATCCTTAGGAAGCTGGCCCGATACGGACTCTCAGCAGGGCATCTCCTAAGTCTGGAAATGGAGAGGGCGAAAAATTTAATCAAGGAAAGAATCACCGACAACGAATTACAAAATGATTTTACCAGACTTGCTACAAATTATCAACACCTATATGACCATCGGAAGATTTACTTGGCAAATTACCTTAAGTCGGTAGATAATCCTAGACATCGCTGGGCGTTTTCTAGGGCCCGCTTCAACGCTCTCCCCTCAGCGCTGTTAGCTGATAGGTATAACAAGACCCCCTTTGATCAAAGATTATGCCCATGTAGCAACAAAGAGATGGAAACAATTGGGCACGTCCTGCTACACCAGGGGTCCCCAAACTACGGCCCCCGGGCCGGATGCGGCCCAATCGGCCTCCCAATCCGGCCCGCGACGACCCCCGCCGCCCGCTGCCGCCGCCCGCTCTTACGGCGCGCAGCACGGCGACGATCAGAAAAATCGGCAAAAAATTGCCGAAAATCCATTTTGCGCATGCGTATGGGCCTCTCCCGACCCAGAAGAGGTCATTTCCGATGCACTTCCGGGTCGGGGGAGGCCCATACGCATGCGCAAAATGGATTTTCGGCGATTTTTTCCCCGCCCGTGTGCGTGTGCGCATGCGCACGGGCGCGCACTCCCCTGCCCTCCGCCCCGCTGCGCGCGCACTCCCCTGCCCTCCGGCCCGCCGCGCGGTCGGCGCGGCGGGCACCGGCCCACTGCGCGGTAAGTCTGGGGACCCCTGTGCTACACTGTCCATTATACCAAGAGAAGAGAAAAGAGCTAATTGAACCGCTCCTAGCCAAACAGCCCTGCCGATCAGGAGAAGCTTATACAGTGGTACCTCGGTTTATGAACACAATTGGTTCCGGAAGTCTGTTCATAAACTGAAGCGTTCATAAACTGAAGCGAACTTTCCCATTGAAAGTAATGGAAAGTGGATTAATCCGTTCCAGACGGTCCGCAGAGTAACCGTTCATAAACTGAAGCGAACTTTCCCATTGAAAGTAATGGAAAGTGGATTAATCCGTTCCAGACGGGTCCGCGGAGTACTTAAACTGAAGCGTTCATAAACTGAAACATGGGTGTAATTGGTTCCAGAAGTCTGTTCATAAACTGAAGCGTTCATAAACTGAAGCGAACTTTCCCATTGAAAGTAATGGAAAGTGAATTAATCCGTTCCGGATGGGTCTGCGGTGTTCATAAACTGAAAATTCATAAACCGAGGTGTTCATAAACCGAGGTTCCACTGTACCAACTACCTGCTAGCTGATACAGATATAGAGACCACTAGGGCTGTAGCTAAATACTGCTACTTGGTGACAAGAATAAGACATGCCATGATGAAAGCAACCACCAAAGATAAAGTTCCTAGTTAACCCATAGCAGATGGAGAGATGACAGAGGCTCAGTTTTATAACAGCCATGTAATATGTTATAAAATTTTAAAATTGTGTAGTGCTCAATAATATACTGTATGAACTGAATTTTAATTTTAATTCTAATTTTAATTTTAATGTATGAACTGAATCATTCTTTTGCTGGTCTTTGACCGTATTAAAGTTTACTTACAATATATTTTAACTGAGTGCAGTCTGCTCTTCCCTTAATTTTTGGCCACCCAGATTCTATACGAAGATGAGTTGCTGATATTCCTGATGGTAGAGTGTATAGCTTCCAAAAAAGTTATTCTGCACAGTTTCCAAAACTTTAATCAGAGCCCCAGATTTCAGCAGCATAGAGCATTAGAGTAAGCACCTTGCTACCGAATATACGGTATTTAGGGCAGATTCAACAGGTTGACCTCCCTTATTGTAATGGAACTTCATCGATGTCCCTATGGGTTTCTGTGCTTTGATTTTCACTGGCTCCATATGATTACCGGTACTTCCAAGAGAGAGTTTCACCCAGAGTGTGCCCAGGTATCTAAATGGGCGAGTTTGTTTTGTAGCTTGCTGTACCATTTATATCTAGGACTGTGTTTGCCAAAACCCATTATCTTGGTCTTAGAGTAGGATTTCCTGTTTACAGTATGTACTGAATACCTCCAGGAGATTTTTGAGGCCCAATCGGGAAAGAGAAGAGCACTAAATCATCTGCATACATCAAGATTGAGATCTTTCTGTTCCTAATTATTGGAGAGGGGAAGTACACGTTGGCTAAATATGACAGCAAATCTTTAATATAAAAGTTAGAAAGAGTGGGAGTCAGAATGAAGCCTTGCTTCACTCCTCATGACGTTTTAAAGGCACCAGTCATATCACCGTGTAAACTTCCTCTGACCCTCATTTCTGTGCTGCCGTATAGTTAGTTATTGGATCAATAGCAGTTGTACAGTCGATGTTAGCAATATGAAAATTCCCAATTAAAATTCTATTCCAACCCATGTGCCAAATTTATGTCAAAACAGATAAAAGAAATGTATTAATTTGCACATCCTGACCATATCACTTTAGTCATATGTACTTCCTAGAACAGAGTATATAGCTTTGCATGAGATCAGAATGACAAGGAGAACAAAGAATAGGAGGATGCTGTCAGGGTGACATAAGAGACTAGACAGTGATACTTGCTTCACCAACATGGAAAAATATATATCCAGTCTGCATTTGTAAAGTAAATACAGCCTCTCATTGTTTGTGTACTGCTGCTGAGTGGAGGAATTGTTTTAATTTGTTGAGTTTAGGGCTCATCAAGAGCATCTGTTCAGACAGGAACTAGATCAGTGACATTATTTTCTAATTAACTGAATTAAATAATTGTCCTACAAAGGGACTAATTGATTCCTGTCCATTCTTTTGAGTGATTCGCATTGGGACCCCTGCCTGCCCCTCTCCTCAAATAATCAACCACACATATACACTGATCCAATGAAATGATTTTGGAGTCCTTGTGGAGTGTTCAGTTTAAAAAATCACCTCTGTAGCAGCAGCAGCAGCAGAAAAGTCCATGCTTGGGAATAAACAACAACAATCATTTTGCAACCCTTACAACAACTCTGTAAGTCAAGTCAGTATTATTATTTCCTAAATTGGCTCCCAGTACATTTCCTAGCACAATTCAAAGTGTTGGTGCTGACCTTTAAAGCCCTAAACGGCCTCGGTCCAGTATACCTGAAGGAGCATCTCCACTCCCGTTGTTCTGCCCAGACACTGAGGTCCAGTGTCAAGGGCTTTCTGGTGGTTCCCTTGCTGCGAGAAGCCAAGTTACAGGGAACCAGGCAGAGGGCCTTCTCGGTAGTGGCTCCTGCCCTGTGGAACACCCTCCCACCAGATGTCAAAGAGAAAAACTACCAGACTTTTAGGAGACATCTGAAGGCCGTCCTGTTTAGGGAAGCTTTTAATGTTTGATAGATTATTGTATTTTAATGTTTTGTTGGAAGCCACCCAGCATAGCTGCCAAGTTTTCCCTTTTCTCACGAGGAAACCTATTCAGCATAAAGGAATTTCCCTTAAAAAAGGGAGAACTTGGCAGCTATGCCACCCAGCCAGATGGGGGGTATAAATAATAATTCATTCATTCATTTATTCATTCCAGATGGGAGACTGAGGCTTAGGAGGGATTGCCTAAGACCAATTGAGTTCATGGCAGAGGTGGGATTCAAACCAGGGACTTACTGATTTATCGCTCAGTCTCTTAGCCCTGCATTTGGGATATTGTGTATAGTGAGTGGTTGTCAATGTGACCCTCTTCAGATGTTCTTTGACCACAACTTGTATCATCCTTGACTGTTGGCTATGCTGGCTGGGGCTGTTAGGAGTCCAACAACATCTGGAGGTCCCTGTTGGCTATCCCTGGTTATGTCTATCAGGATTTCCCAAACTTGGGTTTCCAGCTGTTTTTGGACTACAACTCCCATCATCCCCAGTTAGCAGGATGAGTGGACAGGGGTGATGGGGATTGTAGTCCAAAAACAGCTGGAGACCCAAGTTTGGGAAATCCTGATGTATACTATACACTCTATAGGGTTGCCCTACATTAATAGGTGTTCAGCCATAAAAGGTAGAGCCATAAAAGGTAGGAAAAAGAGAGCTAAAATAGTCAAAGGGGAGTTGCACCTTCTATATGAACCAAGTATCAAACCTTTAGTGGATATGGAGACAGAATGCAATGCAGGTCTATAAAATGTTAGAGGGAAAGTAGCTAGATTCCTTGACACTTCTTGTTCTCATTGCAGTAGGATTAGAGGACACCCAGTGAAAATTAGTTGGCAAAAAGTACTTCTTCATGCAAGGCATACTTGGCATGGAATTCAGGGCCTCGGGATGCAGATGTGGCTTCTGGCTTAGATGAGGTGGTCATTGCTTAAAAAAAAAAACCTTATTTGAATGTCAATTTCGGGGGGGGGGGGATAAGCAATAGGTTTATTGCCATCATTTCCATTGCCTGAAGCATCCCAGAATCAGCAGGCTGGCCATTGTGGGAAACAATATGCTGCTTAAGAATAAGCCCTAGGTTTGTTGCTGCAGGGCTCTACTTCTGCTGCCTAACAGGAAAACACAGCTGTGGCTGGAGGTCTGTGTCAGATGTTGGTGATTAGAGCTGATCACATACTACAGAATGTGTGTGGGTAGCATATGATTATCCTGGTTGCTTAAAAATCTTCTTCCTTCGTTTTCTTACTTTGACTATAGGTTAGATGTTTGTTTGCTTTGTTGTCTTTGGTTCATCACTTGTATTTGGAAGATGCTCAGTTTCATTTTGCATATTCATTATGATAAACTAAAGGAAATCTTGCAGGGTAGTGGCTGCTCTGCGCTTCTATATACTGTTTGTATACATGCAAGGTGAGCAGTCATAACAGGCTCTAGATCCTGAGGCTTCCTGCAAAAAAAAAACACCTGTTACGTTTTTTGCACGCCTCTGGTGCACATGCACTAACAGATACTTTCCCAGGGTCCCAGCAGCCAGGTGGAAAGGATGCTGATGGAGGCAGTTCTGGGAAAGTGAAGCTTGATCCTGGCTTTCAGCAGGAGGACTGGAGGAGCAACAATATGGCCACAGTCTCCTCTTTGAGAACCCACATGTTTGCACTGAGCCATAGTTGGGTTTAGCTTTACATGCAAACCAGCTCAATGGTTCACCTCTTTTCATGAATTAATATATAGCCAAATTGTATGGATGAAGCTACAACCAGTGAAACCACACAGTGCTCTCAGCTTTTAAGAGCCCTCCTGCTACATTCTGAGTGAGATAGAATCATAGAGATGGAAGGGACCACAAGGGCAATCTAGTCCATACCCCTGCAATGCAGGAATCTTTTGCCCAATGTGAGGCTTGAACCCACAACCCTGAAGTTAAGAATCTCATGTTCTAAAGTGATCAGAGACCCATTGTAGGGTCTTCTCAGTTGTGGCACCCCACCTTTGACACATGCTGGAAAGCTGCTCTGGTGCTTGTCTGTGTTATCTTTTCAGTCTTTTGGTATCTCTTAGCTTTAGTCTGGCGTTGTTGTTTTTCTGGTGTTGTTGTTTTTCTGGAGTTGCTGGTGTTTTGTTTTATTGTGTTTTATTGATATTTTATTTACTTCAATATACAAGCTGTGGTGGTGGTTGTTTTAATATAAAATACAGCCTATGAACTTTTGAAAGCAAACATGGCTACCCTCTTGTTTATATAGCATACCCCCCTCTTAATGCTGAATAGCATTTCCTATCCTTGCCATAAGGTAGGGTCCCTGCTGTTTATAAGAAAAGTAGGGAAGTGGTTGAGGATGGAGATAAACGGAAAAAGTCCCTATTGGGGCCTGTTCAGACTGCTGCCAAAAATACAAGGCACAAAATCTCCCAATGTGAGTTTGAAGAGTTGGGGAAAGGGCCAAAGATGCATAGTTGTAGGCAGAGGAGGATCTAGAATAGGTCCAAAATCCATTCTCTTGGCACGTATAAACAAAGAGTTTTACGGGTGCTTAGAATATTGGCAGAAGTTATTCTCTTATACACCAAACGCATGTTGTTTCAATTTTATAAAGCTTATATTTATTTGTTCGCACCTGTGTCCTGTTTTCATAACGGAACGTGTGTGTGTGTGTGTGTGTGTGTGTGTGTGTGTGTGTGTGTACTGATACAGATTACAAATTCTTCCCAGTGTCCTGTGTTTCTTGCTGGAGTTGTAGCTGAGCAGGGCTACTAAGTTAATACAGAATCAACTAGCTAAGAAATCTATTCACTAGTCTTTCTTTTGACAAGCAAAAGGAGAAAATGAAACAGATTCCCCACCCCCCACCCCAAAAGAAAACCCAGCGAGATAAAAGCCATAACAGATCAATACCAAGAACAGTTCAGACTGAAACTCTCCCATTGCAGAACTGTTGTGCCAGCAATATACAGTGGTACCTCGGGTTAAGAACTTAATTTGTTCTGGAGGTCCATTCTTAACCTGAAACTGTTCTCAATCTGAGGTACCCAATGCGATTTCCATTCTCATCCTGAGGTACTAGTTCCGGGTTAGCGGAGTCTGTAACCTGAAGTGTCTGTAACCCGAGGTGTCTGTAACCCGAGGTACCATTGTACTATACAACAGTGAACAGTAAAAATAACACAAACAAGGCTTTAGGGGAAACTGGAGATAATGATTACGGCAAAAGGATGTGTCTGTGTAACCACTGGGAATGCATTTCTTCGTTGTTCCAGTCAAATACAGTCATACCTTGGAAATCGAATGGAATCCATTCCAGAAGTCTGTTCGACTTCAAAAACGTTCGGAAACCGAAGGTCCTGCAGCCAATCCGAAGCCCCATTGGACGTTCCCAAAGAAGGTTCGCAAACCAGAACACTCACTTCCAGGTTTGCAGCATTTGGGGGCCAAAATGTCCGATTACCAAGGCATTCAGGATCCAAGGTACAACTGTATGAGAAACTGAAAAAGCTGAAAAGCTGTCACTTGAAGGGGCCCCTTACTGCTGTTCCCACCCTGAGCATCATGTATGCCACTAGCCCTGCCCACTGGGCAGCTATCCTTTCCTTTCTCCCTGCATCTGCTCAGATATAGGCTTCCTCTGTGCTGGCAAACATCCATGCCAACAGATGGACATTTGGGGACTAAGCCCTGCTCCTCAGTCACTGGGTAAAGCTCCTTCATGCAATTAATGTATGAATAAAGATAATTATTTGAGAGAAAATATTCAATAAGACATCATTCTACTAACAGGAAAGCTATTTAGTAAAAGGGATGCAAAAAAAAAAACTATTGCAAAAATACAGTACTGGAAATAACTCAGAGCAGAGAAGACCCGTTTTAAGCATTAATGGAATAGAGAAATGGGGCATGATATGTCTGTCCAAAAATGGAAACGAATATTCTAGCAGAAGATGAATTTCCACCGTGTTTAAATTTAAAAGAGCTTCCATATAACATTCTTTATACAATGCTATAGAAACAAAGTAGAATCCACCAAGTTAATGCATTTATTTATTGGGAATGCACCATGTATATAATTTGTGTTGCGCTTATCTAGTGGAATTGTCTAAACTTAGGCAAAGCGCTTATAAAAGAATCAACTGGACAAAGGCTTCAAAAAGAAACAAAAATAATCTTGGTAAGTATTAGGTAAGCTATAAATGGCCAAAGTGTGCTTTTGATGAACTTAATGGTAGCAACCACAATCGCCTGTGCCAGAAATTGGAAAGGTGAGTGCAGTTGCAGAATTAAAGGAGAAGGTGACCCAAGGTTTGCTATGTTACCAAAAACTAACTTGTACGTAGTGAGCATGGGCTTGCATAGCATTGGTTGAAAAATTGTAATGTATTAGAAATATGGTAAAATGTGGTCAACACTTCCCAGCATTTGGAATTATTACAATGTCATGATGGATGTCTTAATTCAAAAACAACTAAAGCTATTGAACAAAGGGGGCTGCCTTATACCCGGTCTCATTCTTCTTCTAGTTCTTCTTCTTCTTCTTCTTCGATCACTCGTAGCCGAGTAAGATTGTCTTCCATAAACACGATTTTAACAATGGGTCCGTAAGTGACTGTGGAGGCCAAATCTGGATCCACACGTCCTTCCACAGTGGGGACATTGGTTTCTAGGCGGGAGTTGATCACGGTGTGGATTTGCCAAGCGTGCCTTCCTCTTAGCACGTTTCTCCCTTGCGTCCTGAGATCGAGTTTCTTCAAAGCCCATGACACCTTTGGTGAAGGCCGTTCTCCAACTGGAGTGCTTGCAGGCCAGTGTTTCCCAGTTTTCAGTGTTTATACTACATTTTTAAAGATTTGCCTTGAGACAGTCTTTAAACCTCTTTCCATTTTTAAGTTCGGAATAGAGTAGTTGCTTTGGAAGACGATCATCAGGCATCTGAACAACATGACCAGTCCAATGAAGTTGATGTTGAAGAATCATTGCTTCAACACTGGTGATCTTTGCTTCTTCCAGTACACTGATATTAGTTCGCCTGTCTTCCCAAGTGATGTGTAAAATTATTCGGAGACACTGTTGATGGAATCTTTCGAGGAGTTGGAGATAGCGTTTATAAGTGGTCCATGTTTCACAAGCATATAGTAAGGTTGGTAGTACAATAGCTTTGTAAACAAGCATTTTGGTTTCCCTGCAAATGTCCCGGTCCTCAAACACTCTGCACTTAAATCAGGAGAAAGCCGCACTCGCAGAGATTAGGTGATGCTGGATTTCGGCATCAATGTTGGCCCTTGTGGAAAGGTAACTGCCTAGGTAGGAGAAGTGATCAACATTTTCCAACGTTACACCACTGAGTTGGATTTGTGGCGCTGCAGAGGGGTTATTTTGTACTTGTTGGTGCAGCACTTTGGTTTTTTGGATGTTGAGTGATAGGCCAAGCTTTTTGTAAGCTTCTGCAAAGATATTTAGGATGGTTTGGAGGTTATCCTCTGAGCATGCGCAGACTATGTTGTCATCAGCATACTGAAGCTCTATGACAGAAGTTACGGTAACCTTGCTTTTTGCTTTCAGCCTGTTCAGATTGAAGAGCTTTACATCTGTTCTATATATGATTTCTACTCTGGTGGGGAGTTTCCCGTCAACAAAGGATCACGGCAATGAAAATAATGAATAGAGTTGGGGCAATAACACAACCCTGTTTAACACCTGATTCCACTGTGAATGGTTCACTTTGAGAGCCATTGTTATCTGCGATTATTGCTGTCATCATGGAGGAGCCGAATGATGTTTACAAATTTATCTGGGCAGCCAATTTTCAGAAGGACAGTCCACAGGGCATTACGATTCACAGTGTTGAAAGCCTTAGTCAGGTCAATAAACGCCACATACAGGGGTTGGTTTTGCTCTCTGCATTTTTCTTGAAGCTGTCGAGCGGTGAAAATCATGTCCACTGTCCCCCTAGAAGGCCGAAAACCGTTTTGGGATTCAGGAAGGGTCACCTCGGATATTATTACCAGACGGTTTGCTAAGATCCTTGCAAGAATTTTGCTGGCCACAGCTAATAGAAAGATGCCTCGATGGTTTCCACAATCAGTTCTGTCACCTTTTTTAAAAAAAGAGATTGATAATTTTGGCATCTCTAAAGTCTGCTGGGATTTCTTCTCTTTCCCAGATTTTTTTGATGAGCTTGTGAAGTTGTTTCCCAGATTTTTTCGATGGGCTTTGTGAAGGGCTTGTCTCATTATTATTGTTAGTATTATTCACAATGCTTGGCTGATGCACTTCTATGGGAAGGGAATTCCTGATCAGCTGCCACAGTGAATGCTGTCTCCTGGGCTGCCAACCTTCAACTTCTGAAAGCTGTGGAACTCCCAAGAGTAGCCCCTCTGCTGATTTATCACCCTGCAGTGTGCAGGACATGTCTCTAAGAGACAAGCCTAGCCTAGCCACGCTCCTCTAGGTGTGGTTCCTTCCATAGCACAGAGGGGACTAGATGGAGTCTTAGTCTTGCCTGTGGAAGGAGTCCTAGCAGCTATGCTGGGTTTGCCGTTTACAGATAGATGCCGCTGTAGAGGTTCCCATGACTATAGGCTTCTTCCTGCAATGAGTCACCTTCCCAAACTCACAGGGGGCCTGTAGGGAGGGAGGTGGTCTTCATAACTACAGGCATAATGTTATTTCTAACTGGTTGCAGTGGAACAAGCGACACTTAGCCGCCCTTGGTTTATATAACATATTTTATATGATTCCTCCCCCCCCCACTCCCCGTTTGCTCATTTTTTGCTGTGTGGATGACTCTTTTTTATTTCCTGTTTCAGTGACCTTGAATAAGAATTTTAAAAGAATAAAGTAAACACAAGCAATATAGTCTTGCTGGTACTTGCAGATCTTTTGTTATTTGCCTGGAAAATAAACCATTGTCTATGTTGGGTGCTTCTCAGTAAATTGGGCAGTGCAGGTGGCGATAACAGCTATATCTCCTATCTACCCTATTTTTAGGTGTTCGAAATCTTATTTCCCTTTAAAGCAACTTTTCTTCCTGTTTATTGTGGTTCTTGAATGGAAACCCCTGTGTTCATTCCTTTCTCCCAAATATGACATAAAACTGTGGAACAATTGTTTTAAAATTTGCTCCGTCCCCGAGGAAAGAATTTGTAAAGGATAGTTTTCGTGTTGAGCCCCCCCCCCCAAAGAAACAGGGCAAAAGCAGAAACAAAAGAGAAGAGATTGTATATCATGTCTGAAAACTTGGCATATGCAGAAAGATAAGTTTGCCCTCTGGGCAGTTTTTTTTAATGGAAGAACAAAGAGTGTCCAAAGAAAACATACTGTAAGCTCCCTGATTTGCTCAGTTCCAAGATTTTGAAGATATCATTATATGGAAAGTATGCTGGTGCATTCCAGCTGTTAGTGCCGAGAGATATACATATTCCCCTGCATTTTGTGGTGTTAAGCTCAGGGTTTTAACTGAAAGATGGACTACTGTAATTAGATCAAATAGGTATCACTTTGTGTCTTGTTTTTTACAATATGAATGTTCTTCTTTGTTTATTTGAAACTCACTTTCGTAGGACTTTCCACCATCCAAGACATGAGTTACTTTCAGCCAATTATGTGCGAAATCCTTATTTTGTAAAGCAGCCGATGCTCATCCATGCCCAACACATATTTTAGCTCTCTAAATCAGGCATAGGCAAACTTGGCCCTCCAGATGTTTTGAGACTACAATCGTGAGGGCTGAGTTTGCCTATACCTGCTCTAAATGCTTCAGTATTCAAGTTTGTGAAATGATGGGTTGTTGCGATTGCTGAACTCTTCACAACATGCATCACTGTGCACCTACATGTTGTGTGGGGTGTTGTTGCAATTGTAGACGAGTGGTCATATAGATAGATGTGGACAGAATTTCCATAGGTTTCATTCGGCTCACTCTAGATTATTTAAACCAGAATTATGTAAAAAATTTCAGATACAAGAAGTATTGTCTCATTTTTTGGCTCGAGGGGCCATATGTGAACTATTCTAGTCACAGAACTATGTGCAATGTTTTTATCTCCTTGCATTTATTATGCAAGTGTGAGTATATTTACATCCATTTTAAAGCAACAGGCCTTGCAGACTGTTTCTCAATACACTGAACTTTCCAAAGCTCAGTAGGTATTTGGAGAGGGAAATGCTGCTTTAATAGCAGTAAACAAAGGCATTCTTCAGTTGACAGCTGCTGTGATTAACTAATTATCAGCAAGTGTTTAACTAATTATCAGTAGTGTTGGCTAGGCTTTATTGTGATTCAACACTGGAGCAATTAATTATTTTATACCACCTGAGCAAAGTGACATTTGTTCATGTTACCATAAAAGGTACCTAGCTTTCAGTTTTATTCAGGCTGAGTGTTAAATTCGGACTTAAATTTGATTATTTGTTTACAAAACAGTATTCTTTGAAGAATACTCTAGAGCAAGGTAGATGGAGAAATATGTACATATAGCAAAGTTGGTAGCAAAGTTTTTTGTTTTAAGATCATTGAAATAAATGCTGACCTGAAATGGTAATCTCTGTACTAATGAGTCTAATTTGTTTCATCAACAGGGACCTGCGGTTTAATAGGATTAAAGAAATCCAGCCTGGTGCATTTAGACGGCTTAAGAATCTGAACACCTTGTAAGTTTCATCCCTCATAAAACCTACTTTCCCTTTTGTAAACAGTTTAACAATTTATTATAATATTTACAGCTGGGGTAGGGAATCTGTGGCCCTCCAGATACTACAAAATAAAAAAATCCTTCCAGTAGCACCTTAGAGACCAACTAAGTTTGTCATAGGTATGAGCTTTCATGTGCAGATATCTGAAGAAGTGTGCATGCACACGAAAGCTCATACCTATGACAAACTTAGTTGGTCTCCAAGGTGCTACTGGAAGGATTTTTTAAATTTTGTTTTGACTGCATTAGACCAACACGGCTACCTACCTGTAACTAGTACCTCCAGATACTGTTAGACTCCATCAAAAAGTTTAGGTGAAACACCCAGTTAGAAATTTCAATAGAAGCCCAATTGGTTGGTGTTACCTTGTGAGTGGACACAAAAGGCCGTTCCAGCCTTCAGATGCTAGAAAGCCATCTTCTAGTTTTAAGATTGTGTTCTGGAACAGTAAATTCAGTATTCTCAAGCGTGTACACACACACACACACACAGAGAGAGAGAGAGAGAGAGAGAGAGAGAGAGAGAGTGCACAAAGGACATCATGCTGGTCCTTGAGAAAATCGACAATCCATAAGTGGGCAATACCTTGATTAGGTTCAACAACACCAACAAAAATAAACTAAACATTTGGACGAACTCCCTGACAGTATGAGCTGTTTGACAACCAACAAACTACCTCACAAGGTGCTTGGCTATCCTTTAATAGAGGCTGTTAAGTAAATGCTGGATTGCAACCCAAGAGAGATGCTGTTTTAGTTTAGTGAATCCTTGCATTGGCAGCGGATTGGAATAGAATATCTTCGAAGTTTCTTCCAATCCTGTGATTCCATGAAAATGTCACACAGTAGTGAGTAAGCTGTCCGTTGCCTGCTTCGGTCTGGTTTGTAGGAGAACTTCTTAAAATTTTTCCAAACTGTTGAATGTTATTGCAGTGCTTGATGATGAACGATCTTTTCCTTTCTCAGTAATTTAAACAGCTCTCTCAATTGAACCCAGACAGTTGAGAAAGATTTTGAAAAGTATAATGAAATTCAACTAACAGTTGTAAGAAATCACTTTAAATTCATTTTGATTTTGTTTCTGTGTGGTGCAGTTGCAATTTCTCAGAAAAATGTACTCTGAGGGAGGAAAAAAAAGTAAACAACTATTTTCATCTATTTTCTAGACTTCTGAACAACAATCACATTAAAAGAATACCTACTGGAGCATTTGAAGACCTTGAAAATCTAAAATATCTGTAAGTTGAAATGCTTTTATAAAGATAGTAGGTATGATGTATGTGTTGCACAGTATGGAAAAAATGCTATTTTTTCATCTCTGTGTTTGGAAAGTGGATAGGATTAAGGAAATGATAGCAGTGCCTGTACTACTTATTTCACTTCATCCAGGACTATTAAACACGCCAGTTTATTAGTATTAAGAATCAATTGCTATGAACTTCAGAAATGTATTTTACACATAGAAATTTCAGTGCACCTTAACAGCACAAGACACACCACACCAACAAACAGGTGATAAGAAGGTACTTGAAGAAGAAGAGGAGGAGTTTGGATTTGATATGCCACTTTATCACTACCCGAAGGAGTCTTAAAGTGGCTAACATTCTCCTTTCCCTTCCTCCCCCACAACAAACACTCTGTGAGGTGAGCGAGGCAGAGACTTCAAAGAAGTGTGACTAGCCCAAGGTCACCCAGCAGCTGCATGTGGAGGAGCGGAGACGCGAACCCAGTTCACCAGATTACAAGTCCACCACTCTTAACCACTACACCACACTGGCCCTTTAATTTTAATGTTAGTATGGCTATCACAGCATCACATACCATGTCATTATGCTGGCAACTGCATGTGCATTTTAAAGCTTCGTTTATGGTATTTCAGTCAGTCGTGTGTAAGAGATGCTAAGTCTCTATTTGTGGCATGATCATAAGTAAAAAATCTAGATTACTGTAGTGTTCCTGGCATACCAAAGAAGAGTGGGGATCTTCAACTTATTTCAGTGTGAATGCTAAATGTTATGTCCTGTAAAGTGTTGCCTGATTCAAGCTGATAACTTTATGGTTCAGTATGTATTTTTTCTTAGCCAACATGTTTCAGCCTTGGCTGAGATTTGTCTTCCCATTGAGAGTAGTTGTGAGAAAATATCAGGTTACACATAATTCCATTTGTGGATTGTTGACAAGTTGTGGTGTCTTACTTTCTCTTACTTTCCATATTTTGTGTGTGTGCTTTAGCCCCCAATTGGGTTGTTTTTTTGTTTTGAGTTTGGGGTTTTTGTGTGAGTTTGGGGTCAGAAATCTGCATCAACCGTGGTGTATCTTCATACAGACAATATTGTCAGAGCATATATAAAAATTGGAGTTTCACAACAGTCTGCATGCTAAATAGAGACCCAGATATATGTTCTTTGTTAAAATATTACAAAATATAAGCAAAATGAAAATGTCACAAGCGCATGTGAAATTCTTAATAACAATCAATACTGTGGACCACCAACTACTTAGCACAAGTAAAAATTCTCTTTTGGTGATGAATCTTTCAAATTCAGGCAACTGTTGAATGGTCCTAATAAGAATTGGGTTTAGTTGTGTATTTTTAGAATTGTGTATTTTTTAGAAGACATCTGAAGGCAGCCCTGTTTAGGGAAGCTTTTAATGTTTGACAGACTATTGTACTTTAATATTTTCTTGGAAGCCACCCAGAGTAGCTGGGGAAACCCAGCCAGATGGGTGGGGTATAAATAAATTATTATTATTATTATTATTATTATTATTATTATTTATTATACATGTGTTAAAGCACTTTGGTTTATTTAATAGTTGGACAGCAGAAAGATACCTTGAAACATTTTCTTAAATATAATGCACTCGATAGTATTTGTGAATTATGAATATGCACAATACTAACATCTGCACTGAAGAGAACAGTAGGTATAAATGTGATGATTTTATAAGGCCCAGGTGTAGGTAAAAGGATTCTTTCAATAGTGTATGCAGTACTAATAAACCAGCATTGTGAATAGAAGTCAAAGCGGGAAAGGGCTCATAATGAGGCTATAGGGAGAACTAGGGAACTTCCACCTGGGAAACTGGATGTGGCCCTTGGAGGCTTCACATCTGGGGCTTCTCCTCCTTGTCCTAATATCCTCCTAGTCTTCTGGAGGAATTGCAGCTGCTGACACTCACCCCAGATCCAGGACCCTGGTGTGTGTAGAAGCGTAAAATGATAGCAATGTTCAAATATATAAAAGGATGTCATATAGAGGAGGGAGAAAGGTTGTTTTCTACTGCTCCAGAGAAGCGGACACAGAGCAATGGATTCAAACTACAAGAAAGAAGATTCCACCTAAACATTAGGAAGAACTTCCTGACAGTAAGAGCTGTTCAGCAGTGGAATTTGCCACCAAGGAGTGTGGTGGAGTCTCCTTCTTTGGAGGTCTTTAAGCAGAGGCTTGACAGCCACCTGTCAAGAATGCTTTGATGGTGTTTCTTGCTTGGCAGGGGGCTGGACTGGATGGCCCTTGTGGTCTCTTCCAACTCTATGATTCTATGTACAGTATTGTGTTCTTAGGCACAAGGTATCTTTGACACCCTGATTACTCTTCTTGAATGGTAGAAGTTCTTTGAAACAAGAAATATTTGTGAATTAATATACTCATAGCACCCATAATGTTGATAGTTAAATATTAGAAGACAGTTAAGCCACCATCTATAAGGCATTTGTATCAGTACATTTTGTTTTAAGTACCCATGAATTAAATTTTAGGCATGATTCATTTTTCTTGGTGTAGATTTCAGGAACTAAATATATGGGATACATTTTTTAGATAATGGAAATTCTCTTCTGATGGAGTTTGTGAGCAGGTGTTGACCTTGTTTTAACATTCCATATTTCCCTGTTTCCCTCTTTTTATTATTAGTATTAAGAAGGAAGATACAGTCGGCAACAATAGAACTGCTTTTCTTGATGAAGGTTTAAAATCTAAAAGCAAGAAGAAATATTTCCATAATATCACCCTGGTATAGGAACTGAAAAATGATGACATTGTAATATCAGTCTACTTCTTCCATTGAGCAACCTGTTGAGCCATGCTACATTTCCATTGATAGAATGCTGTGTGGTTAGAAGAACGGTGACCTGGCAGAGGTTTGGCTTCCTCTGTGAAATAACAAGAAAACTAGTACAAAAAGGATTATCGTACTGGCCAGTTGACTGCCTGTTATTTGACCCTGGTCAATTATCCAATGAAGCTAAGGTTGCAACTGTGAAGGTGGCAGTTTATATTTCCCCCCCTTAGCCCCGTGGCAGTGTCAGATCTAGAAACACAGAATAGTTTCTCCTGCTGGTTACTGTCCATAACATATCCAAACAGGAACATAAGCAGTTATTAGTGACAAAGATCATTGCATAGGACTAGCCATCGCTTTGTTTTGCTTGCTATGACCTAACTGACCTGTAAAATTTGTTTGATTGATAGAACTTGAAAACACAAGTTGAAAGGCCTCCTACGGACATAGCTGAAGTACTCAAGGTTCTGTTGCGAATGAGACTTTTAAAGTTCTGTGATCAGGAAAGTTAAAATCTTTTTGGTTGTTGAACTGATAGTGGCCCAACTCATAGGGTTGTTTTTATCACAAGTAAGATAAAGTATGTTGCTGATTTAGTATGTTATAGAAATGATAAAGTGCAGTTTTTCTAGAAAAAGAAGTGCCAGAAATCACTGTGAACTTGTTCTCTTATAATGGTAATGGTGCCCACCTGAGATGTGCTGGAGCTGAGTTCCAGCTGGAGAAAAAGCACTGGTTAGGGCTTTATGCATGGTAACTATTCTCTCTTGAGGAATATCCTGAGCAGTACAGGGACAAGACAAGGCTTTTGTGGTACCCTGGACAGCTCTGTGAAGGGCTCAGGCTGGAGACTCCATAAGAACGGGACTCAGGTGTTGCTTCAGCAGCTGTCATTCGTAGACGGAGCCTTAAATAGGAGCTGCTGCTATATTGCAGTTTCCTGAAGAGAAAAGCCTCTTCAGTTAAATGCTTAATTAACTATCTTAAGACAGAGGCATTTTAATAACCTGCCTAAGAGGGAGATTGAAAAATACATGCTGTGCCCCACCCCCAAAAGCACACTGTGAGTGCGTTGAAAGTGTTCAAGAAGCAAGACACAAGCTTAACAAAAACTTTCATTTCTGGAAACTACTGGTTAATGTACTGGTAAATAAGATGGTATGCAGCTTTTATGTAGTTTTATGCATTCTCTGCTGTGTTTGTTTGTGTGAATCATTCTCTGGTGTCTGAACAATGAATCAAGTTAACAAATGAAGGGAAAAGTTTCAGTCATGCTGTCCTCTTTTCTGTGATTGGAGTGACATTTTTGAACCTTTCAGTTTCCATCTTACGTCTGTGGTTATTTAGCAAGTGATTCACTCATCCCCGTGATGTAGTCTATTACAATTTAGGGGGGTTGGATGCAGAAGAGGATGGGACTCCTGCACCTTTATTTGTTGTGTAGAACAATAAGTTTTAGCAGGTATACCTTGTCAACACAAGCTACACCTGCTGAAATCTCTTCTACACAACTCTTAAAGGTGCAGGAGCTTTGCTTTTTAAAATCTGTTTGAAAATAATCATGAAATAAGAGGTCTCTGTACCAGCAAATTTGTTAGTGATCTCATAAAACTCCTCCCCAGTAACACTTACCTTGTTTCGTGGCTTTTGAGAGTTTTAAGGGCTAAATTAACTAAAGTCTGATGGACCAGTGTTTCATATATCTGGGTTGTATATTCATTTAGCTATGATTTTTGATCTGCTAATGTTTTTGTGAGAATGGAGCAATGATCCTTTGGGATGAAGCACTTTCTGATAACCGAATACCTGTAGAAACATTACTGAACTAGAATTGCGATAATAGTTTATCTCAGTCCAGTAAAAAAAAAACTTCTCCAATAATTCCATGCATTCTAGCTTCATTCAACACTTCTGTAGTCCTATAGAGAAGATAATTGCTGTATTTCAAGCCTTTAAAGATGCTCCACAAATCTGCCAATGAATTCTGTGGAGATATATTTCCAGAAGAGCAAAAAGAACCAAAATCTATTTGGTGTGTCAATTTACACCCTGTGCAATATCTTATTTGGCTCCCAGAGACCATGGCAGGCAGATGCTCAAGTAAAAAAAAAAGTTTTTGGTGTGTATACATGTCTTGTTTTGTTGCTTTCTAATATGTATTTGGAAAACTGTCTTCACGTGTCACCTTAATTCCATCCCACATTAATGTAGCTCTCGTTTGTGTATACTAATATTACTGATTGTTTCTTGTTTCAGCTATTTGTACAAGAATGAAATCCAGTCAATTGACAGGCAAGCATTTAAAGGACTTGCCTCTCTAGAACAACTGTAAGTGCCTTTTCTCTTCTGTGCTGTCATCTGCTTGGTTGCCTCAGAGAAAAAGTGCACGTTTTTGGTCAATATTTCTTGCCTGCATGCCTTGCATGTCTGCACGGAATGGGTTTCTAGTCCAACGTGGTTGCAATTAGTGGCTCGCAGAAAACGTGTCTGTCAAATTCATTCTGTCTGTGTTCATATTGTATTTGTGATTTACATCTCAAGGCTATCCGTTCACTTTATAATGACTTAACGTGAGCAGACTCAAGTATAGCAACAAGAATTAAAACATGTATTAGGATCCAGTTCTTCTGTTTCTTACAAATACTTTACAGTTTTGAATTTCGTGGAATTAACTTCTGACTGCCTCAATGTAACCAGGTAGAATTTATGTTCTGATTTCCCCCCATCCTATACTCTTTGAAATTAAAGTATTTTTAATTTTGGTATGCTTTTGGCTCATCAAACCAGGGTGGATTTGATTTAAATCAAATCGATTTAAATCACTAGTCAGTAAGGCTTGATTTAAATCTTTCTTTTTTTTACAAAAAGACTCATTCTTGCTGGTTTAATCTTAATATTTACAACCAGATGAAGGTTTCCATTTTGGAATAATAAATTATCAGAGTAGTTTTTACAGTTATATCAAAAATTACTGATTTGGTTATGCTATTAGAAATACATACACAGATAATTATGAAATTATTGTGAGGTTTAATAAGTTACCGTAACTGTTTATATTTGGTCAACTTTTGTGCCGAACTTTATTGGAAGGAGAAAATTGTCATTTCCTTAATAACAATTTAAGTAATTTATTTAACTAAAACAATAACATTATAGCATATGTATCCATGTTTGTTAACTAATGTGGTTAAACGTGCTGCTGCTGTTGTTGTTGTTTTTTAAAAAAACCAGACTGAGTTTTAGCACACCTGAAAAACTTAAAACAAATTCTTATTTCCTGATTATTAGTGTTTGGACTATAATGTAACTTAAATAGAAAAAAAAGTTTAAAAACAACTTTATTTAAACTTCCATATTTACAAAAAACATAATATTGACAATAATAATAATAATAACAACAACAACATCAACTATAAGAGTACCCATAATAATAACAAAAGAAAAGACATTTTTTTTAAACATACTTTTTATTAATTTTACAGAATACAAAAAAACAAAACAAAAAACGGTACATACATAAACACCTTTTCCACCTCCTTCCTACCCACCCACATGGGTCCTCCCCTGCCACAGAAGTATCCCATGTATGTGAACAGTCAGAGATGTTCCATTTTATGCTTGGATTTCTGTCCTCCTCTCCCTCCCCTGACCCCAAAGCCCCCCCCCTGCCACCAGGGAGCTCCAGCAAACCAGGGCAGTACGCAGGAGGCCATCCATCCAACCATCTATTGTCATACCAAAAAAAAAGAGAAAAATAGAAATAGGAAAAAAGAAAAAAAAGAAAGGGCAAAAAAAGAGGAAAAAAACAATACAAAACAGAAAAATTTTTCTTACATTCATGATTGTAAAACCATATTTTATGGGCTTCCCCTCCCCCCCCTTCCCCGGTTTTCATCCCTTTTTTATCATCTGCAACAGTTTCTTACTTTATAGAAATACACCTTTGTATCTTATACAACTTCAAATCACTGAAAAATCAAACTCCCATTTTATCTTCCCGTGCCTAATTTTTTCTCCCTCTATAAGCCTCCATATTTTCACATTTTCCAAAATCCATTCACTTTTAAAACTATAACTATTCTCAATTTAACCTTACATCCCCGATTACCGGCTCCACCCCCCCAATCCAGCAAATTCCATAATCAGCAGACCAGTTATAAACCTGTTAATCCATCCATGTAATCACAACATCTCTTTCCCTTCACCCCACCCCCTGTTTACAGTCTTTTGCCATCCAGGCCACCATACAGGGCCCCTGAATTTCTTCTCTTCTCTGCATATTTTTTCCTTCTTCCCTGTGGGCATTCTGGAGTTCCAATAATACCAATCGTGCCCCCCTCAAAAGCGGGGCACTCCATCCAACTTTTTGTAGAGTAAAGTCATCATTTTTTTCGTGGTGTGCTTCATTTTGTGTTGAATCATCACAGTCCTCATCTTCATCTTTTCCTTCCAAATCACAGTCATCATCATTGTCATTCTCACATTCATCTTTTTCAGTGTCAAAAGCTTCATCTCCTAAAAAATCATATTCTGCCATCACCATCTGAAATTTTTTCTGTAACTCTTGCCGTCGTGTCTCCTCTTGACATAGCTCTATTCTTGTTTCCCACATTAAGATCAAAACAGACCGCTGGAACTCAGGGGAACACTTTTTTGTTGACATAATTCAATCCTGCCAAGGTCAAAACTTGTCACGTGGGGTGGAATATGATCACAGTTTATTTTCTCGACTCCATTTTAACAAGCTGGCTGCATTCTTCAAGTCTTATTAACAATAAAGTTCGAACTCACATTTCACAAACATTTAAACCAGAAAAGAAATTCCACAAAGTCCAGAAATACAAAATGAAATAAAAATTGACTCATAAATCCTGATCAACTCACTGGGTTGCCTGGGCTGCCGGCTCCCGAGGAAAAGAAAGATTTTTCTCAGTCTTTACCTCTTGCTGCAGGGCAGTCATAAACCACAGTCTCTCTCCCCTTCTCACCCTGCATCAAAGGGGAGATTCTCTTTGATGCCTTTGAGGGATCCTTTGAATTGCAAATCTTCTGTTTATGGCTTCGGGTTTCTATTTACTGTCTCTTTTGTTGCCGTGGGGGGGGGGGTGGCTTCCTCTTTTCTCCCCTCTCTCCCAGATCCAAATTGTTTTATAATCCAAATCGTGAGGTTACTTACAATCTTTTCCAATCGTTTTATTTTCGGAAGAATCCAGCGCTCTCCGCCTTCGGCTTGAAGCTTCTCCCTGCTAGAATAACGAAGAAAAGACATTTTTGAGTTCAGTTTAGATGCTTTCTAAATGCAGTCAGAAAACTATCTTGAGAAAGATTTTTCCTCCAAAAGCATTTTATTTTAAAAATCCATTTTTTTAAAAAAAATTGTTTTAAATAAAAAAATCTGATTTAAATAAAAAAACCCTGATTCAAATAAAAAAATCTTTTAAAAAATCATTCATTTTTAACCACCCAGCATCAAACAGAGGAAAACTCAAAATATAGAAAAACATGGCTGGGGAACACACCCTGTAACCTACAGACAACTAAACTCCTTATGGATTTCAAGGGGACAAGAGTACATTTTGGCTGTGCGTGTGTGAAACCGCAATAGTCCTTAGTGCTGTGATAGAGTCATTTATAGATTTAACTATGTACAGCATGTTTGATGAGCTTCCAATGGTCAAGATTGTTGGGAGCCACAGCCACAATCCAATGATCTGTAGAAAGCCACAAATTGCCCATCCCTGCCACAGCATTTTAAACTTCAGTTGTGCAGTACACAACAGCATGATTCTGCTGTATTATGATCCCATCAGATATAGCTGAATTTCTGCAGAATAGCATATGGAGAATTATTGGGTGTGGTAGTTAAATATGTTGTCAGTGTGTATTTGTACAAATGCCTAATGCCACATTTTTGTTCTTTGTTGTTGTTGTTTAGTCGTTTAGTCATGTCCGGCTCTTCATGACCCCATGGACCAGAGCACGCCAGGCACTCCTGTCTTCCACTGCCTCCTGCAGTTTGGTTAAACCCATGTTGGTAGCTTCTGTCGTCCCCTTCTCCTTGTGCCTTCAATCTTTCCCAACATCAGGGTCTTTTCCAGGGAGTCTTCTCTTCTCATGAGGTGGCCAAAGTATTGGAGCCTCAGCTTCACGATCTGTCCTTCCAGGGAGCACTCAGGGCTGATTTCCTTCAGAATGGATAGGTTTGATCTTCTTACAGTCCATGGGACTCTCAAGAGTCTCCTCCAGCACCATAATTCAAAAGCATCAATTCTTCGGTGATCAGCCTTCTTTATGCCCCAGCTCACACTTCCATACATCACTACTGGGAAAACCATAGCTTTAACTATACAGACCTTTGTCAGCAAGGTGATGTCTCTGCTTTTTAAGATGCTGTCTAGGTTTGTCATTGCTTTTCTCCCAAGAAGCAGGCGTCCAGGGCTGGCTCTAAGGCAAGGCTGGGTGGCGCTGTCACCGTCTGCAGTGATAATAGAACCCAAGAAAATAAATCCACTGCTTCCATTCCTTCCCCTTCTGTTTGCCAGGAGGTGGTAGGACCAGTGGCCATGATCTTAGTTTTTTTTTTATGTTAAGCTTCAGACCATATTTTGCGTTCTCCTCTTTCACCCTCTTTAAAAGGTTCTTTAATTCCTCCTCACTTTCTGCCATCAAGGTTGTGTCATCAGCATATCTGAGGTTGTTGATATTTCTTCCGGCAATCTTAATTCCGGTTTGGGATTCATCCAGTCCAGCCTTTCACATGATGAATTCTGCATATAAGTTAAATAAGCAGGGAGACAATATACAGCCTTGTCGTACTCCTTTCCCAATTTTGAGCCAATCAGTTGTTCCATATCCAGTTCTAACTGTAGCTTCTTGTCCCACATAGAGGTTTCTCAGGAGACAGATGAGGTAGTCAGGCACTCCCATTTCTTTGAAAACTTGCCATAGTTTGCTGAAAACTTGCCATAGGTTGCTGTGGTTGACACAGTCAAATGCTTTTGCATTGTCAATGAAACAGAAGTAGATGTTTTTTCTGGAACTCTCTAGCTTTCTCCATAATCCATCGCATGTTTGCAATTTGGTCTCTGGTTCCTCTGCCCCTTCGAAATCCAGCTTGCACTTCTGGGAGTTCTCGGTCCACATACTGCTTAAGCCTGCCTTGTAGAATTTTAAGCATAACCTTGCTAACGTGTGAAATGAGCACAATTGTGCGGCAGTTGGAGCATTCTTTGGCACTTCCCTTCTTTGGGATTGGGATGTAAACTGATCTTCTCCGATCCTCTGGCCGCTGCTAAGTTTTCTAAACTTGCTGGCATATTGAGTGTAGGACCTTAACAGCATCATCTTTTAAAATTTTAAATAGTTCAGCTGGAATATCATCACTTCCGCTGGCCTTTTGTTCTTATTTTTATCTATTTTGAAAGGTGGTATACAAATCTATTAATTAAATGAATAAAATATTTATGCTTTTTAATGACATTTTAGTGCTGTTAAAGTAAGAAAGTCAAGCTGTATAGACACAATTTAGACACCCTCATTTCCTAAGCACTTCTGCTGTGTCATCAGTAGGATCCCAGATGCTAATTGCCTATATCAATAGTGTTGTACCTAATTGTGACACCTTTCTTTTTTTATTTCGAACTTTTTCTGTTTTAGGGTGCATGATGATGCTTTTAAAAAATTGCATGCTTTTACTGTCATATATATCAGGTGGAGGTACATTTTAATGGGAGGTGGTAGAAGTATTGCTCGGTAGATTCTGCCTGTTCTTCTGCAAAATGCTTCTTCACTGTACAAGGAATGATGTAACTTATTGTTCTCAGTTATTGCAACAAATCCTAGGTTCATTACTGGTAGCGTAAGGTTACCAGACGTCCCCGTTTCCTGGGGACGGCCCCTCGATTTTCAAATCAGTCCCCCTGACAAAATCCATCTATTTAGTAGGAAGTTGAAAAGTGTCCCCGGATTCATTGAAAAAAATCTGGTAACCTTATGGTAGCATATTAATCACAGAATAATACATTTGCTCACAATAGCTGTGTCCAGTGGCGTAGCCTGGGCAGGGGTGACAGGAGCAATTGGCATGGGTGCAAATTCTTAGGGGTGCAATAATTCAAAAGAAAGTAGTAGTAAATATATATATATAATAGCTTTAAAAGCTTACAGCTGTTTTCAAACAGGTGTTATTACTTCTGGTTGTGTTTTTGTGTAACTTTGCAGGTTGAGAATATGACTAGTAGAATGTACTGCCTTTTCCATACTTGTAAGGACACAATTCCTACCCTAGTCATTAGTATAAACAGAGAAGCTACTCCAGGCTTGTTGCCAAAGATCATTTAAGTGACGATGCTGGAAATGGATGTCAGGCACTACTCTGCTCTAGTGCTCACCGAAATAGGAACGAAGAAGCATGTAATGTGAAATGGAACTGCATGTCATAGCTCATATTGGACGTAAACAATTATTTCCTGTATCACAGTGTTTTGTAGAAGGTTAAAATGGCCCTACTCGTGTATCCCAGGCATTGCTGTGGCACATGATCATAAGTGGGTCTGCTGCATGTGTGAATAATGGCAGCATTAATTTTTTAGGTTTAAATTTGAGCTGAAAGTTTCTCATTGGAGAACAAATGTAGAATTGTATTTCTTAACTATTTCATGTAAGCAATGTATGTTGAGGTAAGTGGTAGTTTGTTTACAGGAGAAAGATGTCTGCCGTAGATAAAGATATGTTATATTTTGTGGATGGAAACACAAAAGCAATCATCTTTTTCTTTCATCCTGATTTGAGGGCCTGCAAGTTCACGAATCAGCTAAGAGCTCTTAGGAATGCCATCAAAAGCAAACGGATTTGGAGAGGGTGCATGGAGGGGGAAAGGGGTTAAGGGTTTATGTTCTCCTGTGTTAGCAGGACTTGTTGCCCAACAACTTGGTTGAATCTAGTCCCATATGCTTAATAAATGAAAATATGACATCACGTCCAAACATTATCCTTTAATATAATGTTATTCATAGGCTTGTTCTGAAATATTCTGAATCTCCTGGTGGTTTTGTTTTTAAAGTGATCCTACCTGATAACTTGTACCGCATTAGTGGATCATGCGCGCCACCTGTTGTATAAAGGCTGGGGCTTTCTGTTTAATGCAGGATGGCTATAGGATCCAAGTTACTTCTACACATTTTTTTTTTAAGCAGCTGCTTTGAGACCCTTTATTAAGTACACTGTGTTTCTGTGTCGTCTTACTTCCCTTCGCCTTCCCCAACAGGTACCTGCACTTTAATCAAATTGAAACATTGGAACCAGAATCATTTACCCATCTTCCCAAACTTGAAAGATTGTAAGTTTTATTTTTGTTTCCTCCCTCTTCCAGGGGACGTTATCCGCAATCTATATTTATATTGTTGTCTCTTAAGAAAGGCTTCATTTTGATGTGTTTTTACCTAAAGCAGCACTGATCTGGCTTGAGAAAAAGAACCACCTGACTGTGTTTCAAGCCGTTAATGTGTACACAGCCCTAGTTCAAAGCACAAGGCCTCCATGCTGTTTGGAACCTCTCTTTTGGCATACATTTTACTCCATATATAGTTTTCCCTGGGAGGAAATTCTGTGCAGTAGCACTGCTATGCTTGAACATTGGAACTGAAGTTCAAGTCCCTGTAGCCACTGTTCTTGAGAGAGGATGTGAACAAAGTGGTCTCTCTTTATCTCTCTCCCCCCCCCCCCCACCAGCCTGGATTGACCCTAGGCTGGCCACCCAGCCTGCTTCTAATCTCGCAGCAAAACTGCAATTTGGATTTTTTAAGTGCAAAGTTTGCAGTTCAAAATCCACTCAAGTATCTCCAAGCACAGTTTCTATTGAGATATTTGCAACTGCTGCCTAGGCAATCAATCGGCTACCACTTTGAAAATGGAGCTGAGAGGAAGTGAGAAAGGAACTACACTTTATGATATGCAGCCTAGTTCCTTTTCCTCTTGGCTTGATCTTCCAACTGGCAGGGCGCAGCATGCCTGGTTGGCAGGGTGGGAGAAACTGGCGGCAGTGGGGGGCACAGAGAGACCAGGGAACAAACTGCAAGAACAAGGCTGAGATAAACGGAGGCTGCAAGAGATTGAGAAGTACAGTAGTGCCGTTGTGCGCAGACAAGGTAGTGTAAAGGCTTCTGGCTGCACAAAAGTAAGGATTTCCGTGTGCCCCCTAAATCTGTTCTGGGAGTTCCCAGCCCCACCAAACCAGTTATGAGGAGGGTGCATGAGGAGAGGAGAGGAAGCTCCATCGCACAAGTGGAAGTCCTTTTGCTAGAAGAACTACTTTGTTAGATACCGCCCTTGGTGGGTACCTTGCCCAAAGCCCCCTAAAATCTGGCAGCAGCCCTGCACTTACTTGAGGGTAAATCTCACTTAATTTACTAGTTAAAACTTCCATAAGATTGAGCTGCATCATCACTTACCGTACATTTTTTCCAGATGCTGTCAGCTTTCGAACGTATTTTATACTCATTAACAGGAATATTGGGTCATTACTTGTAAAAATACAATGATATGCAGCAACAAATATATCAACATGTTGTTGTTTTTTTAAGAAAGGAGTACATAGGAAGCATGCTAGACTGGGGAAAGACTGGTATAAAGCATTCAAACCACTAATTAGTAAATGCAATATTTCAACAGATTTTTGCATAACAACAGAATATCCCATTTAATTCCCGGGACATTTAGTCACTTGGAATCTATGAAACGACTGTAAGTAAATTTCCTTTCCCCCTTTCAAATTGTACTTAATCTTCTGTCAACTAACTCTATACTCTTTAATGCTCCTGTATTTATATGCTATTTTCAGGTGGTAACTATTGATAGAGGCAGTATCCACTTCATTGTTGACCTGCCAGTATTTTAAGCTTGAATTGTGCTAGGTGCAGAATCTCAGTGTTCAGGAGATAATACACATTTGGCTCCTGAGCAAGCCCCTTCCTGTTTTTTCTGACCTTTGGTGCTACAAATGCAGAAAGGTAGCTATTATCTTAAACACACACAGAGAGAATACCTGTTGTAATTCATAATACATTTGTGACCACTAGCAAAGATTACTGTTGCTGATTGCAGATCTGTCACAGTAACTTCTTGCTCTCTCTCTTCTCACATCTGTTTCTTTCCCAAAACCAATTTCCTGTATTCCAGTGCAGTGAGTAATGGTGCTGTTGCCATTAGTTGAATAAACTGTGGACCAGGGTCATGAATTTTTTTTTATAGGAGTCACTGCTAAACATTAGCCTGAAGTCTTTCTATCGTATCTTCCTTTCACCTTGCTTCATCTGGAGAAGGAAATAAATTAACCTCTAGTTTTACATGTTTTATCTTGACAATTATGAGCTTCTAGTGTGTAGACTGAATAATGACAGCTTTTAAAAATCTTGGCGGCTCCTTTTGGGGGGGGGGATCATTTTAGTCACTCACCACATTGTGTTTTATTAATATAACAACAGAAGGAGGTGGTTTCTTCGTGTATCACAAAACTGCACCATTTAAGTTTATTAATCTTAAAATAGATAGATAAAACTTTATTCGCATCAGCTGATGCATAGGAACAATAAAACATTACAATATACACAGAGAAAAAAAGGAAATTTAGTATAAAAGCACAGTTTATTAATCTTAAGAGAAATAAGTAATAATATCTGTGTGTCATTTGATGAGAAAATGGAGCTGGGGCGGGGAGGAGACTTTGAATCAGTGGCAGCGTTTTAACTTACAGCTGCAACATTCCATTTCATCCCAGGTGGGCCTCAGCATCACCAGAGTTTAAAATACTATTCTTTCAAATTGTCTCTTAGTCCCCCCTCCCAATCCTTCACTAAACACACCCCTTGATGAATTGCACTCGGGTTGTAGCAACTGACTGAAGTTTGATGCAGAGTAACCTTAGCCTGTCTCTCAAATGGGACCAGGCAGAGGGCCTTCTCGGTAGTGGCGCCCACCCTGTGGAATGCCCTCCCACCAGAGGTCAAAGAGAATAACAATTACCAGACCTTTAGAAGGCATCTTAAACAACTCTGTTTAGGGAAGCTTTTAATGTTTGATGGATTTCTGTATTTTAGTATTTTGTTGGAAGCCGCCCAGTGGCTGGGGGAACCCGGCCAGATGGGCGGGGTATAAATAATAAATTATTATTATTATTATAAATGTTCTTCAAGTAAAGACTGCTTCATTCGGTACAAGGTTCGTGGCTGAAGCGCCACAATTCACTTTTAACTGGCACCAATGAAATTAGGATCTCCTGAGTTTCAGGTTTCCCACTAGCATTCTGCATAATGTTACAGCATCTCACAGTACATACGTGTCATGCTTGATCTCATTAATATGTACAGCTTGTTATTTTGTCCAGGCGTCTGGATTCAAATGCACTTCACTGTGACTGTGAAATACTGTGGCTAGCAGATTTGCTGAAGACATATGCAGAGTCCGGTAATGCACAAGCTGCAGCTACTTGTGAATATCCAAGGAGAATCCAGGGAAGATCAGTGGCCACGATAACACCAGAAGAACTTAACTGTGGTAAGATGGATTGGTGTGTGTGCGTGCGTGCGTTCGTGCGTAAATTTGCCTCCCTCTGTCTGTTTCCGGGGTGGGTGGGGATGATATCTAAATTTTGTTGAGAAGTACATCTTGCCCAAGTGTACTTCATATTAACAATAAATGATTTAATTGTTTCCTGGGATCTCTCTACTCCATTGATTCCTGACTCATCCTCATTTATTTTTTGCGTTATAAAAACACGCCATTCTGTATGGCAGCCCCTTCTTGGCATTTGTTAGCAATAAACCACAAAACTATGGGCAGTCTCCAACAAAGTGGTTCTGCTATTTCTCTTTGGACAATGGAACTTACCCTCCATCTCCTCTCCCTTTGTGCCCTCACACCCTCCCCAAATCATAGAATCATAGTGTCGTAGAGTTGGAAGGGACGCTGAGGGTCATGTGGTCCAACCCTCCTCTTCCAATGTTTTCGTCGTTTTCATGAGCCATGGAATGCTTCCAAGCCACTGGCCCCCGAAAGCAGGCTTTTCCTGCCGTGCTGGCTGTCCCCTAGCCAGAGATAAGAGTCTGCCTGGGTTTGATTTACCTCCCTTCCAAAGGGTTGGGAGAGACCTCAGAGCAGATTTAGGGGGCATGCACAGAGGGAAGAGAGTCAGGGGGAAATGCCAGTGCTCAGCCAGAGGTCCTTGTGTCAACAGAACTATGTACAGTGGTACCTCTACTTACAAATAACTCTACTTATGAATGTTTCTACTTACGAATGGAGCTCCGTCCGCCATCTTGGATGCGGTTTAGATAGGATTTTTTCTACTTAAGAATTTTTAGATAGGATTTTTTCTACTTACGGATTTTTTCTCCCAATGCATTCCTATGGGATTCGACTTACAATTTTTTTCTACTTACAAATGTGCGTTTGGAACACATTAAATTCGTAAGTAGAGGTACCACTGTACATCATTGGATACTGCCCAATGTAATAAACTTAAATAAATAAAAAAACAATCTTGAAACAGAAAGGATTGTTTGAAGGATATTTAAATGTCCGTGAATTACTACTTCATCCCATAATAATGAAAATATGATTCAGGCATCTTGCTTGGAAATTTGCACGTGTTGTGTGACGGCTGAGTAAATGTGAGGATAGAAATTCTAGGCAAGCAGCCAAACATTCATATAGTGTTGATGCACATAACATGATGGAGCTGAAATTAAAACCCTTGAAAGAGATAGGCCTGCATGACTTGTGAACCACTTTAAGCCAGGCCTGCATGACTTGTGAACCACCAAACCAAGCCAGCCATGTGGCCTGTTGGAACCTGTTCTGGCTGCCTGCTTGGGACTGCAAAAACAAGAGTATTGTCAGGCCCTGACATAACATAGTTGATGTCTGAGTTTGCGGCTACCCATAAGCATTTGCTTCGGCACTGTGAGAACAGAATGCTGGGCGAGTTAGGCCTTTGTTCTGCTCCAGCAGGGCTCTTGTGTATTGTGTTCAGCAAGCTGTGAAGGTCTACCGTTGTGTGTTTTAAATGATGCCTCATGTGGTTCTTTTTACCTCTGCAGTTTTTCTGTCATTGCATTGAAAGCCTGAAAACTCTTGGTGGTACAGTTGTTTGAGACAGCTGTACTATGTATGACAGTGCATTTTTAAAATTGTTCTTAGAAGGAGACATTAAAGAAATTGTGTAATGCATGGCATATAGATCTTCGTACTGTAAACTTTTTTTGTTAATATATATTAAAACTTTATTATTAGCCTAAAATAATAACTGATGTTATGTTTAATAGTGTTTAGGTTCGCACAGCCTAACTTCACCTGTGAGAACTAATCTTTTATAACTTACGTTAAAATGGAAGAGTTAACCTATTCATAATTTATTTTTCAGACACAATAAAATAAAATGCTTTGTTTATTATACAGAGAGACCAAGGATTACGTCAGAGCCTCAGGATGTGGATGTTACCTCAGGGAATACCGTTTACTTCACTTGCAGAGCTGAAGGCAATCCCAAACCAGAAATTATTTGGCTTCGAAACAAGTAAGGCTGCTTTAGAAAATAATTTTCTCTGTGTAGACTCATCTTAATAAGAGTTCATTGACCAACATCAGATCACTTGCAAAAACTGTTTGCATTTGAGATTTGCTGCGATTCCTGCAGAAGAACTAGATGACACTTGGAGTCTTTTCCTTTTTTACAGTTCTGTTAAGGGACCCAGGTGGCACTGTGGGTTAAACCACTGAGCCTAGGGCTTGCTGATCAGAAGGTCAGTGGTTCAAATCCCTGCAACGGGGTGAGCTCCCGTTGCTCGGTCCCAGCTCCTGCCAACCTAGCAGTTCGAAAGCACGTCAAAATGCAAGTAGATAAATAGGAACCGCTATAGCAGGAAGGTAAACAGCGTTTCCGTGTGCTGCTCTGGTTCGCCAGAAGTGGCTTTGTCATGCTGGCCACATGACCTGGAAGCTATACGCTGGCTCCCTCGGCCAATAATGCGAGATGAGCGCGCAACCCCAGAGTCGGTCACGACTGGACCTAATGGTCAGGGGTCCCTTTACCTAAGGGCTTGCACACACAACACACTGAAGAAATTCATGTTCAGTTTCTTTGGGGGTAATTTTTTAGAATACTTATAAATTAAAGGTTTTTAGTCCCACAGTTTTCTCTCTCCATAGTAATGAGCTCAGTATGAAAACGGATTCCCGTTTGAACTTGCTCGATGATGGCACACTCATGATTCAGAATACTCAAGAGACTGACCAAGGCATTTACCAGTGCATGGCCAAAAATGTGGCAGGAGAAGTGAAAACTCAAGAAGTTACTCTACGCTACTTTGGTTCACCAGGTGTGTAGATTTCTAATGCCTTTTTTAAAATAATAATAATAATACTATGTTGCATACCTCTTATTCAAAGAGATAAGCTTAATAGTACAATACAATTTGCATGACCCATTGCAGATCTAGAACACACAAAACAGCCTGACCAGGGTCTTCCTTTTATTTTTATTTTGTAAATTTAGAAGTCGTGTGAAATCAGAAATATTTAGGGCCACACCAGATTCCCTATAATATAATAATATCCCTATGATATAGGGCCTATATAACAGGAGGTTATACAGCTCATGCTGTACTTGAAATTTCTCCTTTCTCAACTTTATATATGGAATGACTAGCTTATATATGGACTAGCCATGTCCTTAATTTAATAAGGTGCTGAAAAACCGTATGATACAGCAACTTCTTTTTAAAGGGTGTACATTTCTTTTGTTTCATACTGGTGTTAACAGAGGGTATCTTAAACATTATTCCATTTGTTACAGCTAGGCCAAGTTTTGTGATTCACCCCCAAAATACAGAGGTACTGGTTGGAGAAAGTGTCACCCTGGAATGCAGCGCAACTGGTCACCCCCAGCCACGTATCACATGGACTAAAGGGGACAGAACTCCCCTCCCAAGTGACCCTCGCATCACCATAACTCCGTCAGGAGGGCTTTACATCCAAAATGTGGAGCAGGAGGATGGTGGAGAATATGCCTGTTTTGCAACCAACAGCATAGATAGCATCCACGCAACTGCATTGATCATTGTGCAAGGTACGTGGCATTTTGATGTATAATCTAAAGTACTGATGTCCTGTGCTTCAATGAGCTATGGGGGGGGGGGGAATAGTCTGAAGTATATATTCTGACTCTCTTTCAATTTTCTCCTTATCACATAGCCGTACCTCACTTTACTGTGACCCCTCAAGACAGAATAGTAATTGAGGGACAAACTGTTGACTTCCCTTGTGAGGCACAGGGATATCCACAGCCAGTCATTGCCTGGACTAAAGGAGGTAAGAATTTAGATTTGGGGATAAATCTGTACACCTTGGGGGGAAAATTAATACGTTTTTGCAAAATTCAAGCCATTATGTGATCTAGCAGAAATTATGTCTATTTCAGTTTCCCTGATTTTGCTAGTAACAGTTGGTGACTGAAAGTTTCAAAAACTCACCTCTAATTTGAGTTGGGCTTTAAGAGCCCCTGAAGTCTAGCTCAGGAGAATTTGGTTGTTATTGGGTATGGTCAGATGGTCTCCATTCTTTGGCTGTTCCATCAGTTACCTCTGTCCCACATGTTGCTCTTGCTTTTTGATTAACGTGGAATATTTCTAGGCTTAGGACTGTATCCAAGGAAGGTTTCCCTCACACAACAGAACTTCCCACCTCTCTCCTACCTCTGAATCTCTCTCCCCACCCCCACCCCCAAGGTTCAATTGCACAAATGGATACTCTTGTGTGAATGGGACAACTTGACTAGATACAACCATCACCTTTAACCTTGTTTATCTCCTTCCTTTTTTCCTTACCGGTTACTAACACATTTTACATGACACGTGTTATGTGACCATTACATATGCTTTGAATTATAGGCACTAATTACATATAATTTATGTATCTGAAATAGAGGCAAGATTTGAGTTTTTTTCTTAGTTGATAATGACTTGAAACTTCCTTCAGACAAATGTTATTAGTTAATCTGAAGTCCAAGCAACTTATGTTTACATGATTGTGAAGATATTCCTCTTCTAAATATATGATATGAAGGTGCACAAGTTTCAGCCATTCAGAGATTTTTTCCTCTTGTTTTCCTCTGCAGCTGCTGCAGAGGAAACAGGTGGAAGAACTCAAATGCACACATGCTACTGTTTACACTTGCATTAAAGAACCTGCAGGATTGTGTTGATCACTTTGAACTGGGTTCTGTTGATTTCGCTAGGGTATGCTTCCAAGTAATTTGTTCACGATCAAGGTGAAAAGCTAGAATTTATTGTTTTATTTCAAAATTTGTATATATTTATTAAAATAGAGCAGGCGAAGAAGAAGACGTAAAAAGTATAGTAGACAGCATTTGTTGTATTAGTACATGATGATATTTGATATTAATTTTCACTTTTCAAAAATTTTCCATTATCTCAAAAGTGTTTCATTGTTGAAATATTGTTGACTCGGCGTCAAATCAATGGTGCAAAACTTTCATTTATTTTTTTTTAAAAAATTGTGTGTTTCAGGAAGCCAACTTTCTGTAGATAGAAGGCACTTAGTCCTATCATCTGGAACACTGAGGATTTCCAGAGTTGCTTTACATGATCAAGGCCAGTATGAATGTCAAGCTGTTAACATTGTAGGATCACAAAGAGTTGCTGTTCATCTGACCGTACAGCCTAGAGGTAAGTTCACAAAAACTCATGTTCATACAGATTGTTAATATGTTTTAAACCACCTTTTGTCCTTCAGTAGCACCTTAAAGACCAACTAAGTTTTTATTTTGGTATGAGCTTTCATGTGCATGCACACTTCGTCAGATACCTGACGAAGTGTGCATGCATCTGTCGAAGTGTGCATGTATCTGACAAAGTGTGCATGCACATGAAAGTTCATACCAAAATAAAAACTTAGTTGGTCTTTAAGGTGCTACTGAAGGAATTTTTTTATTTTGCTTCGACTCAGACCAACACGGCTACCTACCTGTAACTAGATTTTCCATGTTTTGAACATGCACATGTTAAGAACCATTAAGTATACTGTGTGTGTGTGTGTGTGTGTGTGTGTGTGTGTGTGTGTGTGTAGATGTTTTGGCCTACAGTTCCCATGATCCCTAGCTAACAGGACCAGTGGTTGGGGGAGATGGGAATTGTAGTCCAAAACATCTGGAGGGCCAAAGTTTGAGGATGCCTGATCTACAATCTATCTATTGGAGACAAGCTAGAAAGATAAAGCTTAACACATTTATAGGGAGGATAGCAATGAAATACAGAATTTTTCCATCATCAGAATTTTTAAGTTGAATAGAATGTTTCTCAGATTTGAGAAGCAGGGCAGGTGGAAGGATGAGGGCTGTAGGGGTGTGCCAGTGGGAGCAGCAGATTGGCACTGCCAGTGCGACTGCAGAGTCCTGCCCTGGCCATCCTCCTGCCTGCTCCCCTTAAGCAGCAGTGATACCCCTCTTAGGAGGAGATTGGGGCAACATTGCCTGTTTTTTTGTCTGTTGCTGCTGAAGCATCCATAAATAATTGTTGAATGATACTGAATTATTATTTTGTACATAAAACAGGCCCAATTTTTTAAGAGTATTAACGTGAAGTAACCTCCTACTGGCAGGAATGTTCTTAGGTGAAAGGTATGTTTTCAAGCTAAAAATCTTTACAGTGGCACATTGGTTTATGAACTTAATCCATTCTGGAAGTCCATTTTTAAACCGAAACCATTCTTAAACTGAGGCGCGCTTTCCCTAATGAGGCGTCCTGCCGCCGGTGCCCTTCCACCATTCGGATTCTGTTCTTAGACCAAGGTAAAGTCCTCAAACCGGGACACTGGTTTTGCGGAGTTTGTAAACCAAATTGTTCTTAAACTGGACTGTTCTTAAACTGAGGTACCACTGTACTTTATAATGCAATCCTGCACACCTGGAGTTAAGCTTCATTGAACTCTAAGGGACTTATTTCTAGTCGACATTCATAGGATTGCCCTGTTATACAGTTGTACCTCAGAAATCGAACGGCTTGCTTTGTTTTGGCTTCCGAACGCCACAAATCTGGAAGCAAGTGTTCCAGTTTGTGAACGTTGTTTTGGAACCCGAACGTCCAGTGCGGGTTCCGTGGGTACCGATTGCTACAGGAGCTTCCTACAACAAATCGGAAGCTGCACCTTGGTTTTCGAGCATTTTGGAAGTTAAACGGACTTCCGGAACAGATAACGTTTGACTTCCGAGGTACTACTGTAATATAATCCTATACATATCTATTCAGACTTAAGCAATTTTGAGTTAAGTGGGGCTTAGTCTCGGGTTTGTGGGTGTACAACTGTAGCCTCAATGAATGTGAATGTTTCTGTTTAAAGACTTTTACCGACTTGTCATTGCTTCTGTGCAACTTTTTTTTTTTTTAGTAACCCCTGTGTTTGGTAATGTTCCAAGTGATATGACAGTAGTAGTTGGCACAAATGTGCAGATTCCATGCAGTTCTCAAGGAGAGCCTGAGCCAGTAATAACATGGAATAAGGTAATAAAATAGTGTTTATAATAAAAATGGGTTTTCAAATTCCTGTGTAGTTCATTCTTTACAAAGCATATGGTAGCTGACAGCTGCGTCGCCTTAGTATAAATATTAGTTTCACATCTTTCTGAGACCATGTGTTTGGAAAAGTTATTCAAACTGCAGGTACTTAACAATGCAATTAATCTGGAAAATATGCTTCCTAAAGGCAAAGAGCTTATATACATGATATTAGCAGCAAAGATTTTATATGCAAAATACGGGGGGGGGGGGGAGAGAAATTCCTTATTTGAGAGCCTGGAATATTAAACTGTAGGAAGTGACAATGTGGAGCAAAGCCTTTGACAAAGGGAAGGAAGACAAATAAATTTGAACAAGAATGGTTGAAGAGAGCTTTGGAACAGTAAGCAGGAGGGGAATAATAGTTCTAATGTTTTCTCAATTCTGTGAAAAGATTTGGATGTGACCCATCCTCCAATCTCCATGGTTATAAATTTTAAAATTATACAAAGCACTGTAATTTATAAATGAAATGCTGAATATACGAGACTCAAAAGTTGCCCTCCTACTTGGTAATAGTATGGGAAGAATTCAACTTCAGCTGAAGGCAATCATCTGTAAAGGCAAACATTTCAGCTTGCAAAAGGAACAGTCCCTTCTCCCCTCTCCCTGTATGCTGTTCTGGGGGTTCTGGAGCCTATTTTGAGGGGCACACAGGACTTCTGCTTACAGTTGAATCCCGTCCTATATTCTTCATGCATAGCTCTCACTATTAATACAATGTATTTTTTTAGTTTATTTAAGTTTGTTAGTGTTTGATTAGACTTAGAGCAGTAAATTAAATTGGCTTTCCGATTTGCTGCAGGATGGTGTTCAAGTTACTGAAAGTGGAAAATTTCATGTTAGCCCCGAGGGATTCCTTACCATTCGCGATGTTGGACCAGCAGATGAAGGCCGTTACGAATGTGTTGCAAGGAATACAATTGGATATTCTTCAGTTAGTATGGTACTAAGTGTAAATGGTAAGATTTATAAACTGCAGTTGGTTTGGAAGTCTCTCTCTAAAAAATTACTAGGATCTTCAGAAGAGAAGAGGCTTCACTGGCAATGCAATAACTGGTGGTAGAATGTACAAATTATAAGAACTTACTTTAAAAGGGAAAGTTTGCAGGGAGAGAATTTCCCTGCTCGTCTTTGGATAGAGTAAGTTTGTGTGGTAATGTATAAAAAGCTCAGCTAAATTTTAGAACATATTGAATGAGGGAAATGGAAAGGTACAGTGGTACCTCTACTTACGAATTTAATGCGTTCAGAACACACATTTGTAAGTTGAAAAAATTTGTAAGTCGGATCCCATAGGAATGCATTGGGAGAAAAAATTCGTAAGTCAAAGCAACCCTATCTAAAAATTCATAAGTAGAAAAAATCCTATCTAAACCGCATCCAAGATGGCGGACGGAGCTCCATTTGTAAGTAGAAAAATTTGTAAGTAGAGGTACCACTGTATTTTGAAACACAGGTGTCAGGCACACCAAGGGGAGATAATTTCTATTGCGTATTTAATTAGTCTTTGGATGGCTCGATGATAAAGGTGTCTGCCAGCAAATTCGCTAATAAGAAGAATATACACCATTGTCTCCAGTTTCAGAGGATGCCGTTCGAAAGGTAATCTATAGAGTTTGGACTGGACTATTTTTGGCGAGGTTTCTTCCACCTGGCTTATTTTAAAGGGTTGGGTTGTGTGTGTGTGGGGGGTTATACTTCTGCAAACCTCAGAGTTTCCACAGGCTTTCTGGTACCTCCTCCTCATTTCTCAGTGGCCATTATGGCTACAATTCTGTTGACACTCACCACTTGCATTCCCTAGTAGAAGGAAGGAGTGCAGGGAAGTTGTGGCAGAATTTCAAGAGACTGAGAATACTGAAGAGATAAAATATTTTCCAGGGCTCGGAGAAGAAATAGGAGTCTTTCATATTTCCTAGAGACCACCCAGCCTTTCCCCCCACCCTCTAGATCAGAAATGTTGCTAAGATACAGATAAGATTACATGCTGCAGCCGAGAACCCTGGATTTGCTTTAGGGAGACTTAAAGAGTCAGAGATTGGTTTTACTTTCCCTCTTTCTTTCTTTCTTTCTTTCTTTCTTTCTTTCTTTCTTTCTTTCTTTCTTTCTTTCTTTCTTTCCACAGCAGACTCTCATGTCCAATGCACTGCCTTTGAGATTCCTGTCCGTTAGAAGATATGGGAACAAGTGATCAAGAAAAAGCCCAGAGCCTTTTAGACACTGTGAATCTATCATGGCTCACATATTTTAAGTGTGTCTTTGGATTATATGGCATTGTGGTTTGGGGTTCTTTAACACCTTTGTATTGCAAAACAAAGAACAAATACAAATTTAAACCTTTTCATTGAACTTGTAGTTGAATGCAGGCACTCACAACGCAATCTTTTTTTATTTTTGATGTTCTCAATATATTGAAAATTTTCAGCTGTGAAAGTAAAACTTTTTTTTAAAAAGAGATTTATTTGTAATACAAAAATGATGTCGTGTCTAGACTTTGCTTATAGTGAGTCATTTTTGCATGTGGATAAATTTGCAACTTTTCTTTTTCTCTCCCCCCCCCCCCTAGTTCCTGATGTCAGTCGAAATGGAGATCAGTTTGTAGCAAGCTCAATTGTTGAAGCAATTGCTACTGTCGACAGAGCAATAAACTCAACCCGTACACATTTGTTTGACAGGTATTGTCTGGAGGGTTTTTGTTTTATTTTATTTCATCATGACAGTGTGCTGGTTTATTACTTGTTCGTTTTGTAACAGTAGCTTGAGGGGACATGGCAGTTTTGCTCGAAGATCAACTGGATACTCTACATCTTGTAATTCTTTTAGCTACGATAAATCCCCCTCTCTTCACAAGTAATCCTATATAGGCATATCCACGCATCAGTTGCCTGCAATCTCAGTGGGTGGTGTAGCACAAAATGCTTTCCCACTGAGGCATAACTAAGCTTCTGGGATATTTCTACTGGTTGTATGGACTGGCGGGTGGGGAGCACTTACTCTAAAGGCACGCTGACTCTGTGGAGAATGGAAGTGCAGGAGCTGTGTATCTTGATTCCCTAAATTAGAGCCATGTGGCTTTTCCAGTTTCCAAGTAATTGTAGAAGCCCAACCAGTTCAAAATACGGTATTCCCCATAGAAGCTGTACAGCTATTTGGGGGGAGGAAGAAGAGGAAGTACTACTATTCTCCACTCCTCTACGTGGGGCTGCCTTTGAAGGTGACTTGGAAATTACAACCAATCCGGTATGCAACAGCTAGACTGGTGACTGGAAGTGGCTGCCAGGACCATATAGCACCGGTCCGAAAGGATCTTCACTGGCTCCCAGTACGTTTCCAGGCATAATTCAAAGTGTTGGTGCTGTCCTTTAAAGCCCTAAACAGCCTCAGCCCAGTATACCTGAAGGAGCATCTCCACCCCATCGCTCAGCCCAGACACTGAGGTTCTTCTGCTGGTTCCCTCACTGTGAGAAGTGAAGTTACAGAGAACCAGGAAGAGGGCCCCTCTCAGTAGTGGTGTCCTCCCTGTGGAATGCTCTCCCTTCAGATGTCAAGGAGATAAAGAATTACACAACTTTTAGAAGACACCTGAAGGCAGCTCTGTATGGGCAGGTTTTTAACGCTTGGTGTTTTTATTATGTTTTTACCCTGTTTCTCATATTTTAAGACATACCCATAAAATAAGCCATAGCAGGATTTTTAAGCATTCAAGGACTATAAGCCATACCCCGAAAATAAGACATAGTGATAGGTGCAGCAGCAATGCTGGCCGCGGCAGGAGGAGGAGAAAAAAAATAAGACATCCCTTGAAAATGAGCCATAGTGTGTTTTTTTGAGGAAAAAATATAAGACGTGTCTTATAATATGAGAAACACGGTAGATATACTGTAAGCCTCCCAGAGTGGCTGGGGAAACCCAGCCAGATGGGCGGGGTATAAACAATAAAACTATTACTATTATTATTATTAAATAACAAAAGTACTTATTCATGCAGCACACATAGAGAACTCACTCCTACGGCTGCAGTTACAGCCACTAACTTGGATGCCTTTAATGTAGGGTGAGACAAATTCATGAAGGACAAAGCCATCAGTGGCTGCTAGCCACAATGGCTGTACGCTACCTCCAAAGTTTGAGGCAGTATACTTCTGACTACCTGTTGCTGGAAATGCAAGATGGGAGAGTGCTACTGTCCTCAAGTCCTGTTCATGGGTTTCCCATAGGCATCTGGTTGGCCACCATGGCAACAGGATGCAGGAGTAGATGGACCACTGTTCTATCCCATCAGGGCTCTCCTTGTGTTCCTATGTTCTCATGCCAAAGTACACTTGTCCAACACTAGCTTATCTTTGGGAACAACTCTCCCAAGTTTTGAAGCATACTTTCAAGATCCCAGTTGTGCACATGTCTAGCTTTCCACTCAAGTCTTTTCGAACTATTTCTCCCACCCCAGCAAGCTGTTCTGGGGATTCTCCTGACCTCTGACCTCCCAAAGACCCAATTTTGTGGGCCGCATTTGGGGGGGGAGGAGAAAGGAAAGCCCCATTGCGCAAATGAAAGTTTGTGCAAGGCTCTTGCTGACGGGGCTTATTAGCGGAATCCTGCCCAATGTGTGTGATGGAAACATTTTCTGAGATTTTGTATACTCCAGTCCACAGTGAATCTAGTGAAATGTGTAAACAAGGGGTTCTTTTCTCCTTGTTTCGTTTTGTGATCATGCAGCATGCTTGACAGTCCTTACTCAACAAACCATGTGAAGTTGTCAGCTGCTGATACTTTATTTATTTATTTCTTGCTTGCCATTTGGGGGATTAAGCAATCAAGGTATGTATTTATGACTTGTTGCCGACGATATAACAATTCGAGCTTTTATAGATCATAGTCTTAATATTAGTAACCAGTCAGCACATAGCGTTAAGGGCACAGCCGCTTTATCGCACACATCTGGATGGCTCTTGTTTACCCTTTTACTTTTATGTCTTCTTCCTGTTTTCATCTTATTAGCCGTCCTCGTTCTCCAAATGATCTGCTGGCCTTATTCCGATACCCAAGAGATCCTTACACTGTTGAGCAAGCAAGAGCTGGAGAAATATTCGAAAGAACGTTGCAGCTAATTCAAGAACATGTGCAAGATGGTCTGATGGTCGACCTAAATGGAACAAGTCAGTGTTTTTGCCTTGTGTGCTCTAATTATGCATGACATTAGCCTGGAGTGGCATAATCACTGGGTGTAGAGTTATGTCATGTGTGTTATGCCATGCCCTGTGTTCTGTGTTCTGTTGTGGGACTAGGAGTTGGTGGTCAGTTGTGGGTTGTGTGGTTTTTGTTTTCAAATCAGTTTAGTGGCAAACGTACCCCTCCTGTGAGTTCCATCATTGGTATCAGGGCCAGGTTCTAAAGGTGGATTTGGTATGTGTGGACACGCCAGTCCCAGCTATGCCAGCTCCATTGCTAGGTTTGAGCAGCTCTGCCAGAGTCCCATCTGTGACAGTGGCATACCTTGTGTTCCTCTGGCATAGTGGGACTTCTGGCACCTCCTCTGTCTTCTTGGCTGATGTATCTTGAGCGTAGGGTTTTAGCTGTATGTAATAAATAAACTGCATATCTGAAACCTTCTTTTTAAAAAAAGTCTTCCACCAGGAAGATGTCTCTGATCTAAACTGCTTCTGCCAAAGTGAAAAGCAATGGTGGTGAGCAACCTGGTACATGGGTGGGAAGAAAGTTGTTGTGGGTGAAGGAACCGGCTGGGAATTTGAAGCTAGGGTTCTTGAACTGCAGGCTGGAGCTCAGATAGTTTGTGCCCCAAATGAAGGAATAGCCATTGACACATGGCATTGACACCGAACAGCTGAAAGGAGTGGTGTAGACTCCAGAGGCTGGAATGAAGTATGTGAAACTTTTGTAAGTGCCTCAAATAGCATCTACTCAACGGGTTAAATTCAAAAATAATATTCAGCAGGAATTTTTTTTTAATGTTTTCTCCCCCCCCCCCGGTTCTTCTCTTTCTCTCTATGTGTCTCTTCTCTCGAACTGCATACTTTATTCTGAAAGCAAAATGCAAATAGGATGGTTTAGCTAGCACCATAAAGGTTCGTCCAAAGTTTCGCAAATGAAATGCATATGACTTTTTACTATGACTTTTTACTTCTTTCCCTCCACTGTGGGATGCTGCTTGAAGATATGAGCAACTCTATATCCACACTGCTTAAAGCGTGTTTTGTGACAACACCTAATAATTGCCCTGGTGGAATACCCAAATCCCTAGTCTGAATGTATCAACATAAGCTAAAATTGCATTTGTAAAGCAATTATTTAATAATCCCTCCAAGGCCTTGTTTTTGGCAGTTATCCGTGCTTGAGGCATGTTGCAAAGTAGTTGGAAGCTACAGTATACTAAAATCTTAGTAAGGCAGAACAGCTAGGACTTGGCAGGTAATGAAATGCTGCAGCCAGGTTGATCATGTGAAAGGAAATACTTTTCCTTAGGGTAGTTCTTCTGTTTTGAGTAATTGTGAGTTTTATTAAAGTATACTAAAAACTTCAACTCAAAACCCTGAACTCAGCACAAGGTTCTATGCTTCATGGTTTTGAAACTTTACCAGAGTAACTCAACTACCCAAATTTCTCCACATAATTAGGACTAAACAGATAATTTATACTGAGTCATTTATTGTCTTGTCGCATTCTCCAAATCCAGATCATGACTATGACAATGTACCTTTTTTGCATGTGGAACTGTTGTGATAAATTTGATTGCAGTCTAGTCAAAACAAACCATTTTCAAGTATAGTTGTGAATAAAACCCTAACATTTCTAGATTAAATATTATATAAAATGATTTTAACCATTCTTAAAATGTAATTCACAAACAATTCTGGCAATAATACAATCATACTGGATATGGCTGAAACAGTCTTAGTTTTTTCTTATTGTCTCTTTTTATGAATAAGCCTTGGCTTCTAATAGATGTTTGTTTGAGAGAAACAGGTTGCAAATGCTTGTTCACACATAACCCCTAAGATGCAGCTCATGCACAAATTAATTTCCACAACATTGTATTATGCCAACATTATGTGCAACTAAGGGCACCGGTGGGTCAGTTTTTCTTAAATAATAAAATGTTTGTGATTAAGTTATTTGTAGCTTGTCTCCCATTACTTTCAGTAAGTTAAAAAAATACTACTAGGAAAATAATACTTTTTGTGCTACCTCCTAAAGGTGATCTGCAACCCTACAACCGCTTCCTCGTGGGCAAGCCCCATTGTACTCAGGGGGGCTGTATTCTCAGTAATGATTGTGTGTGAAGTCAACTGGTTGATCAATAAGATCAAGTAATGTCACACTTTTTGAGATATCGAAAGAGGGAGCATTCTAGCTTGTTGTTGTTTAGTCGTTTAGTCGTGTCTGACTCTTCGTGACCCCATGGACCATAGCACGCCAGGCACTCCTGTCTTCCACTGCCTCCCGCAGTTTGGTCAAACTCATGTTCGTAGCTTCGAGAACACTGTCCAACCATCTCGTCCTCTGTCGTCCCCTTCTCCTAGTCACCTCCATATTTCCCAACATCAGGGTCTTTTCCAGGGAGTCTTCTCTTCTCATGAGGTGGCCAAAGTATTGTAGCCTCAGCTTCAGGATCTGTCCTTCCAGTGACATTCTAGCTTATGATATAATAAATCATTCATCATAGCTCCTGTGCCTTCTTTCTGAAAGAAAATGGCTATCTTTAATATTTTCTTTCCCGTTCCCTATTACAGTAACACACCAGAACCAAAAGAGCCTCTAAAGGTAAAGAACTGTGCCCCTTAACCCACAGTACCCTGATTTAAAATGCCCCCCAACTAATTAGTTTATCAGTGTTGTAGATCTTACATGGTTAAAACTGATTAAAGCATGTAGCAATAGCAATTTTATTTCCAGGACTTAAAAAGTATTTGATTCCTCCCTCCCTCTCTCTTATCTGTTTCAGGCTATCACTATAATGACCTTGTGTCTCCACAGTATTTGAATCTGATAGCTAACCTCTCAGGCTGCACGGCCCATAGGCGCGTGAACAACTGCTCAGATATGTGCTATCACCAGAAATACAGAACACACGATGGGACCTGCAATAACTTGCAGCATCCGATGTGGGGAGCCTCCCTGACAGCCTTTGAACGCTTGCTGAAGTCGGTCTACGAAAACGGATTTAATTTGCCAAGGGGCATTGGAGCTAACCGGCGTTATAATGGACACACACTCCCAATGCCACGCTTGGTTTCAACTACACTGATTGGGACGGAAACAATAACCCCCGACGACCAGTTTAGCCATATGCTGATGCAGTGGGGCCAATTCCTAGACCATGACTTGGACTCCACCGTTGCTGCTCTGAGCGAAGCCAGGTTTTCTGATGGCCAGCACTGCAGCTCCGTTTGTACAAACGACCCCCCGTGTTTCTCCATCATGGTGCCGCCCAACGATCCTCGAGTCAGGAACGGAGCGCGGTGCATGTTTTTTGTGCGTTCCAGCCCGGTGTGCGGAAGCGGCATGACTTCTCTTCTCATGAATTCGGTTTATCCACGAGAGCAGATCAACCAGCTGACTTCCTATATCGATGCATCCAATGTGTATGGCAGTTCAGATCACGAGGCACAAGAAATCAGAGACTTGGCAAGCCACAGGGGGCTTCTGAGACAAGGCATTGTGCAGAGATCTGGGAAGCCTCTTCTCCCATTTGCTACCGGCCCACCAACTGAATGTATGAGGGATGAGAATGAGAGCCCGATCCCTTGCTTCTTAGCCGGTGACCATCGCGCCAATGAACAGCTGGGACTCACCAGCATGCATACCCTGTGGTTCAGAGAACACAACAGGATTGCCACAGAGTTGCTGAAACTCAACCCACACTGGGACGGCGATACAATTTATCACGAAACACGCAAGATTGTGGGTGCAGAAATGCAACACATAACGTACAGCCACTGGCTGCCTAAGATTTTGGGAGAGGTAGGATTGAAGATGCTTGGTGAATATAAAGGTTACAATCCCAATATTAATTCTGGAATAACTAATGAATTTGCAACTGCCGCTTTTAGGTTTGGTCACACACTGATCAATCCCATACTGTATCGGTTGGATGAAAACTTTGAGACTATTCCACAAGGCCACATACCTCTCCATAAAGCGTTCTTCTCCCCGTTTCGGATTGTAAACGAAGGAGGCATTGATCCACTTCTAAGGGGTTTATTTGGTGTTGCTGGTAAGATGCGTGTAACGTCGCAGTTGCTCAATACAGAATTGACAGAGAGGCTTTTCTCCATGGCACGGGCGGTAGCGTTAGATCTGGCCGCAATGAATATTCAAAGAGGTAGAGATCATGGAGTACCACCTTACCACGATTTTAGAGTTTACTGTAACCTTTCTTCGGCGCACACGTTTGAAGATTTGAAAAATGAAATCAAGAATCCTGACATCAGAGAGAAACTCGGGAGGTAAGTATACTTATTTGGTGGGTACGCAGGTGGCGCTGTGGGTTAAACCACAGAGCCTAGGGCTTGCTGATCAGAAGGTCGGTGGTTCGAATCCCTGCGACAGGGTGAGCTCCCGTTGCTCGGTCTCGGCTCCTGCCAACCTAGCAGTTCGAAAGCATGTCAAAGTGCAAGTAGATAAACAGGCACCGCTACAGCGGGAAGGTAAATGGCATTTCCGTGTGTTGCTCTGGTTCGCCAGAAGTGGCTTTGTCATGCTGGCCACATGAACTGGAAGCTGTACGCTGGCTCCCTCGGCTAATAACGCGAGATGAGCGCAGCAACCCCAGAGTTGGTCACGACTGGACCTAATGGTCAGGGGTCCCTTTAGCTTTACCTAAACATTCCTATGTTTAAAACAAAAACAATAAAACTCACTATTGTAAGTTATGCACTTTCAAAGGGTTGTATCCAACACTTCTGCTCACACAACAGGGCTTCCCCTCCTCCTCCTCTCCCTGCATGCTCCCCAGATCTGCTCCAGAGGATCTCCTGATTCTTTAGAAGAGATTTTGAGGGCGTGTGGTTGGGTTAAAGGAGAGAGAAGAGGAGGAGGAACAAGCAGCATTGGATACAACCCAGAATGTTTAGTTTCATGGCAGTCTGTTATTATATTATATACACATATATGACACTACTGCCATTAGACAAAACTAAGAATGCCTTTGTGCTATCTAGATAGATTTATTCGGTAGATTTACTGAACCAACTAATGTTTAAAATGTTGGAGGTTACCTTCTGAGGTACAGCAAAGGTTTACATTAGCTTGCTTTAGAAATCAGCTTCCAGAAGTCAGATGAAAATAAGGGCTCAAACCTGCCTGGAAGCTGTGCTGACTAATCCTGCAGATGTGAGGTCATCCTCAGTCTGAGGAAGGAAAGACACTACACATCCAAAGTCAGCGAGTGCAGAAAAAACGGGAATGGGAGCATAGGCTCAAATTAAGTCCTACATAAAACACACAAGGGGAAGGCAACCAAAGTAAAAACCAGACTGCCATCTTTCTATATCCAACTGTGTGACGTTTCAACTGTCATTCTTCAAAGTGGTATAAGGCTGAAATTGTGTGTATGATCTTCAGTCATTTGTCCTTTTTTACTTTTTATTTCATATTCTTTATTGGAAAATATACAAAAATTTTAGGTGCACAGAGTAAGATAAGTCACAAAATAGAAGAAACAAGAAATAGTACACATGTAGAAAACAAAACACAACAACAAAAATATATTGTATACATTACAAAAAGGGGGGGGACTTCCTATTGTAGTTAACCAGTCCTTAATATAATATGGTACTGTATTTATAAACTCTGGTATTATATTTATGGAGAAATTTAACAATATTTGAAATTCATTTTTATAAATCCTCAATCATTCATCTTACTTGTAATAGGTTATATGGTTCACCACTGAACATAGATTTGTTTCCTGCTCTTATGGTGGAAGATTTAATTCCTGGTAGCAGATTGGGACCAACACTGATGTGTCTCCTGAGCACACAGTTTAAGCGTCTCCGAGATGGGGACAGGTAAGTTTTGGTAGAAAACAAAAATAATAATAATTCAAAATTAATAATTTTACCATCTTAACAGTAATCAGCTATAGTGGCTGTGTATCCTCTTTCTCTCTTATACAGTGGTGCCTCGCTTAACAAATGCCCTGCCTAACGAAATTTTCGCTTAACGAAAGGATTTTTCGAGCGGAGGTTGCCTCGCTAGACGAATGGGTTTTACGAAAAATTCGTCTAGCGAATCGCGGTTTCCCATAGGAATGAATTGAAATTCAATTAATGCGTTCCTATGGGCAAAAAAAAAATTTCAAAAAAATTTCAATGCATTCCTATGGGATTCGCTAGACGAATTTTTCGCTATAAGAAAATACCCGTGGAACAAATTAATTTCGTCTAGCGAGGCACCACTATACTTAGTCTTTCAGTTACCATAACAGGCTAGGAGGAAGAGTACCCTGTGGTAAAAATGTAGGAATTGGTGCGCGGGGGGAGGCAAAGTTCAGGGAAATTGAAAGGCAGGCAGAATATAGATCAGAATCTGCTGTTAGATCTCAGAATTTGCTCTGTATGCAGAAGCACCAGATTCCATCTATGGCATTGCCAGATAGCATCAGAAGGCCCCTGTCTAATCATCCTGGACAGGCACTGCTATGGACCCATGGTCTTAGCCGGGGTCAGCAAACTTTTTCAACAGGGGGCCTGTCCACTGTCCCTCAGACCTTGTGGGGGGCTGGACTATATTTTGAAAAAATAATAATGAATGAATTCCTATGCCCCACTGACCCAGAGATGCATTTTAAATAAAAGCACACATTCTACTCATGTAAAAACACGCCGGTTGCTGGACCATCCACTGGCCGGATTTAGAAGGTGATTGGGCCAGATCTGGCCCCCGGGCCTTAGTTTGCCTAGCCATGGTCTTAACAGTGCTTTTTTTTAGAAAAAGAGGTGCTGGAACTCACTATGAACGCCTCCCTTATCATGGCAATGGCACCCACATGAGAGATGCTGGAACTGAGTTCCAGCTGAGAAAAAGAGCCCTTGTCTTAAACAGTATAACACAGCTTCTCAGGTCTCTGACTGACTTGTTTAACAATAGGAACACCAAAAATGGGGCTTGCCTCCCCTCTCCCACCATATAAGTGAAGGGAAGTAAAACCAGGAGTGGGTTTTTATTGCAAGACTATGAGCTCATTTCAGTGTATGTCTCACAAAGAACAGTAAGTAACTGGCCACCATTTTGCAGTTATTTTAATCCTCAAGGCGATTTGCCTATCTTCTCATAGGACAGACTAGTCCTGGTTTAAGATAAGATATCTTTATAAGATATCTTTATTGTCATTGTCCCCTTGCGGGAACAATGAAATTACTCGGTTGCTACATCCACTCCGATAAAGCATTCCGCATAATCCAAAATTATAAAAAACCTAATTAAAAACAGTAAATATAATACAAAATAACAAGTAAAATAAGATGACTTCAAAGTCCAGGCTTTCCATTTAAGGCCAAAATCGCTCTAGAGAAGAAACTGTTCCTGAGACGGCTCGTTCTTGCCTGCATTGTTCTATATCTCCGTCCCGATGGCAGGAGCTGAAAGAAATGGTGACCAGGGTGCGTTGGATCTCTTGATATATCTAGTGCTTTTCTATGGCACCTGGTGGTGTAAATTTGTTCTAAGGTGGTGAGTGAGCAGCCAATACTGCTCTCTGCTGTTTTAATAATTCTACACAGCCCTGCTCTGTCCTGGGAAGTACAGCTTCCGTACCACACACATAAACCGTACGTGAGCACGCTCTGTATGGCACAGTGATAGAAGGCAAGCAGCAGCTTTTGTGGAAGATGGTTTTTCCTTAAAATTCTCAAAAAATACAGTCTCTGCTGCGCCTTCTTCACAAGCCCCCTCGTATTAACACTCCAGGACAGATCCTCCTGTAACTCAATGCCTAGAAATCTAAACGTTGTTACCCTCTCCACACTTATTCCGTCAATCAAAAGTGGCTGGACCTCGTTCTTCTGTCTCCTAAAGTCCACCACAAGCTCCTTAGTTTTCTTTGTATTTATGAGCAAGTTGTTGACTCTGCACCACTCTGTGAGCCGCTCCACCTCATCTCTATACTCAGTTTCACCCTCCTTATCAGAGATGAGCCCGATCACGGTTGTGTCATCTGCAAATTTGACGTCCCTATTTCTAGGGTGGGCAGCGACACAATCATACGTATAAAGAGTATAAAGGAGCGGACTAAGCATGCATCCTTGTGGTGTTCCTGTGTTAGTCCTAAGCATGTTAGACGTATAAGGGCCCAACCGGACCCTCTGGGAGCGATCTGAGAGAAAGTCCAGTATCCACCCACAGAGTGATAGCAGGAGCCCCAGATTTCCCAATTTAGTTATCAGACGTCGCGGTAGAATGGTATTGAATGCCGAGCTGAAATCTACAAAAAGCAGTCTGGTGTAGCTCCCCCGCTGCTCCAAATGTGCAAGAACAGCTTGGAGGGCAATCGCCACGGCATCCTCTGTTGATCTTTTCATTTTGTAGGCAAATTGGAATGTGTCCAATCCCTCTGGTAGGCAGGCAATGACATAATTTCGTACCAGCTTTTCAAAGCACTTCATAATTATGGGTGTAAGTGCTACTGGACGAAAGTCATTCGGATTCTCCAGATTGGATTTTTTTGGTACTGGAACAATAATAGAGGACTTCAAGCAAGATGGGACAGTAGCCTGGGCTAGGGATCGATTTAAAATCCCAGTGAAGACTCCTGCTAGTTGGTCTGCGCAGTCTCTCAAGACTCTTCCAGCTACTCCATCTGGCCCTGTAGCCTTCCTTGAGTTGATTCCCTTCAGCACCTTCCTCATCTCTCCTTCCTCCACTTTGAATACCACATTCCTTTGCACCGATGATGGCGACGGTGGTGATGGTGGCCTAGACTCCACAGGTGTTGCTGCAGATGTTGCTTCAAAGCGGGCAAAAAAGACATTCAACTCCTCTGCGAGGGATGCCCCTCCCTCGTCCACCAAGGAATCTTTGGATTTTTGCCCCGTCAGTTTCTGTACACCTTGCCACACCTGCCTGGTGTTATTACTCTGTAGGTGATCCCCCAGCCGCTGTCTGTACGCCTCTTTGGCCACCCGGATACCTCTCTTTAAATCTGCTCTGGCTGAGCTGTACAGCATCCTGTTTCCACTTCTAAAAGCAGTTTACTGGAGTATTTTAATATACCGGTATTGACATTGGGTTTTCATTTAAGGGTCGAAATGGCAGGTGAGCTAAGAAATACTTGCCATCAGGCGGCGGTGATTCATGGAGGTGGAGTCCCATTGTGCAAGCATACCTTGTTCCATGCATGCAACAACTTAATTGCGCAGAGTTTAATCCCATCTTCCGATGGAATGTTCTACCCTTCATTTTTTTAAATTGAGATTTGTCTAATAATTTATTCTTACTTTATGTGAGACTATAGGTTATGGCATGAGAATCCAGGTGTGTTTACTCCATCGCAGTTGACTCAGATCAAGCAGGCATCCCTTGCCAGAATTCTATGTGATAATGGCGACAACATAACCAGAGTGCAACGTGATGTTTTCCGCGTGGCTGAGTTCCCACATGGATATGGAAGCTGCGATGAAATTCCTAAAGTAGATCTCAGGATGTGGCAAGATTGCTGTGAAGGTAGGTAGACAACTACACTTTGAAATTATTCTGAAAAGGTAATAATAATAGCCCCACATAGATACATTAAAAACACCCCTCCACTTCCAAAAGGCTACAGATAGTTAATGGTCAAAGGCCTGGTTATAGAGGTAAGTTTTTGCCTGGTGCTGAAAGCTATATAATAATGGCACCAAGCGAGCCTCCCTGGGGCAAGCATTCTACAGCAGAGGAGCCACCACAGTAAAGGGCTGTTCTTGTGTTGCCACCCTCTGGACCTCTGAAATAACTTCACTGATATTAGGCAGGGAAACAAGTTGAGGAAAATAAGTTATCAAGTTCCTTTCCCAAAGCAACTGTTTAGATCAAGCATCCCCAAACTGCGGCCCTCCAGATGTTTTGGCCTACAACTCCCATGATCCCTAGCTAACAGGACCAGTAGTCAGGAACATAGCTGCCAAGTTTTCCCTTTTCTCACGAGGAAGCCTATTCAGCATAAGGGAATTTCCCTTTAAAAAAGGGATAACTTGGCAGCTATGGTCAGGGATGATGGGAATTGTAGTCCAAAACATCTGGAGGGCCGAAGTTTGGGGATGCCTGGTTTAGATGTTCTAAGGCTTTTAGTTCTTCTTGCACAAACCCTGCTGAATGTGGGAGCATAGCGCAAAACTTCTTAAAATTGAACTAGGGACATGGGTTCAAATCCCTGCCCTGTCGGGAGATCTTTGAGAAGTGAACATTCTCCCCCTGGAATGATCATTCTAACCCAATCTTAAAAGGCTGGTGAGAAAGGATGAAAAGTAAAATACTCCTGCATGCCCTCCTTCCCCAATAAGGACATTTGAAGAAAGATGGAGTATCCATGTCAGGCATCCCCAAACTTCGGCCCTCCAAATGTTTTGGACTACAATTCTCATCTTCCCCGACCACTGGTCCTGTTAGCTAGGGATCATGGGAGTTGTAGGCCAAAACATCTGGAGGGCCGCAGTGTGGGGATGCCTGATCCATGTGATAGACAAGTATTTCTTAAGCACTGTGCTTGAGTGGTCCATATTTGGCAAAACCTGGACATCATATTCATAATGGTTGATACATCTTCAGTTTGACTGTAGCATTGTCTCACTTTGCCTGAACCTCATCTGCTCTCCTCAAGAGAAGACTATGGCTAGCACTGTTTACAGTAAAGTTTATCCTTCTCTCTCCCTTAGGCAGTCATCCTCCTCTATTCCCCCTGGCCCTTTCCCAGACAAATCAGTAACAGCAGTTGGGAAGGAGAGGAAGTTGTAGTTGTAGTTGTGAAAGCTCACTAGGAACAAGACAAGACTTTTTGTCTCTTCTGCACTGGAATTTTAGTTGGCATGCATGAAGCTTGTAGTCTCCTCCTGCCCCACCCCTTCACTTTTGGAGGCAGAAAGAAATGTAAATCCCATGAGCCCCAATGGGAATAACAGTCCTCAACATGATCTGGACCTCCATTGCCCAATAAGAAAAGGTAACTAGTGCCTCTATTGTCTCTAGTGAACCTTCACCACAGCTGGTTACCCCTCTCCTAAAGATTAAGATTTTTGTTGGTTTAGGAAGCTGTAGGAAGAACCGGCAAGGTTGACACTAGCTGAGGCCAACTTTGAGCTGCAGCTGAATTTGGAGGGCCCTAGACCCTGCTCTAAAGGGAGTGGGGATCTTCAAACCATGGGTATTTATATTTCTGGCTCTCCCAATTCCAAATTTGTTCCCATTGTATCCCTTTCTTCCTCGACAGCTAATGGAAGCTTTAAGGAAAAAGAGGCCATTACACTTACAGACATTGTTCCTCTATATACTGAAAGGAGAAACATTGCTCCTATTCTGTAAACAAGCACTTTTCAATCAAAATTTGAGAGTTTGGCCAAGGTGTATACTATAAAAAGCTGGCCTTTTTATTGAGTCTTTATTATTGCAACACTACATAATAGAATGTATCTCTTTTTGTTTTCCTTGCTCTTAAATACTTTTCCAGGTTAGATTTTAAATTATATTTGTTACTGAAATGTACCTCTTCCTGGAACATTTAACAAGTAGTAAAGCAGTGTAATAAAAGCAAAGTGGCTCTTCCTCTAACAAAACCCAAATACTTGTTTGACAAACCACAGAATTACTGTTTTAATCTGGTAAGCAAAGTAGTTTCTCTTCCTGTGTGTGTCTCTCTCAAAAGTGATTAATATTTCATCTTTCTTGCCCTTCTTAAAGCATCAACATAAGCCAACCACCTCAAACCACAGATCTGCATAGTGATGCCCCCTGAAAAAGGAATCTGTTCAAACCTTTCAGGCAGAGAACTTTGATGAACAAACCTCCTCTCTCAGCAGTAAATAGCACATTTCTAACATTCTCTTCCACTCTCAGCCAGCAAATCTACTGTAGGAAAGCTTTCCACAACCCTAATGCGCAGCTATGAGTTCCCATACTATTCACCACCCCGTCTTCCCATCTCTTAAGGGGTAAAGTATATAGCACCTGCAAACAGCTGCCTACCTCCGCCTCTAATGTATAATCAAACTACCTGTAGATATTTAATTTCACCATGAGTGAAGTTTCTCTCTGTGTATGTCTCTCACAGAGGTACCTGATACTTCACTAAAAGATTTTGGGGAAGAGGTTATTTTGAGCTTTTCCATACAGTTTTCCAAGCCAAAAAAGCCACTTACAGTTTACTGGGCACAATACATGTCTTTAAAATCCGAAAACTTGTTCATAAACCCCATAACATTCTGTTTAATTTCAGACTGTAGAACTAGAGGACAATTCAATGCATTCTCTTACCACTTTCGAGGAAGACGTTCTCTTGATTTCAGTTTCCGTGAAGACAAGCCATCAAAGCACATGAAAATGTCAAAAACAAGGTAAAGGTTTTATTTATTTTTTAAAATTACAATATATAAACATGCATGTTATTACTGAGGCACAGAAGTCTTTGGACACCTCCCAAACATTCAGCTGCAAGTCTATTTACTTTTGTCCTTCAGCACATGAATTTTAGGAATGTGGCCCTATCTTATCAGCTAGGAGGTCGTATGTCTTACTCATTTCCAAAAGTTGCATTCCTGTTATTTCAAGTGCTTCGTAATTAAATAGCTTTAGAAAGAACTCTTTCTTGGCTACTGCATCACAAGCAATCATTCAGATTTGTTTTATCTTACATAGGAAAAAGAATTTGGGGCAAATACATGGTTATTCAGATTGCCTTGTGTGATCCAAAATGCTGTCATTTTTTGTGCTGTTGTATTTTTAATGGGTGGCTATCCTTCCTGAGATTCATGCACTGAGTGCCAGGCTATCATTCAAAATCATTTTGATAAGACCAAGTGGATTGTGAATCATACAACAAAGGTGTATTATTATCTCCAGTGCTGTTTAATATCTTCAAGAAGCCATTAGGAGCGGTCATTAGGTGTTTTAGGCCTAGGTACCATCAGTATGCTGATGACACTCGGCTCTAGTTATCCATAGCATCTTACGAGGGAGATATCTGGGGAAGCCATAAACATGTCAGAATATCATGTTAGGAACAGAATTATTGGATTCTTTAAATAATACAATCCCAGTTCTAAAGCGAATAACACTTATTTTTAAAGAATCTTGTATGTCCTACTAATGTAAAGGTAAAGGGACCCCTGACCATTAGGTCCAGTCGCGGATGTCTCGGGTTGCGGCACTCATCTCGCTTTACTGGCCAAGGGAGCCGGCGTACAGCTTCCGGGTCATGTGGCCAGCATGACTAAGCCGCTTCTGGCAAACCAGAGCAGTGCACAGAAACGCCGTTTACCTTCCCGCCGGAGCGGTACCTATTTATCTACTTGCACTTTGACGTGCTTTCGAACTGCTAGGTTGGCAGGAGCAGGGACCGAACAACAGGAGCTCACCCCATCACAGGGATTCGAACCTCCGACCTTTCTGATTGGCAAGCCCTAGGCTCTGTGGCTTAACCCACAGCGCCCCCTGTACTTACTAATGTACAGGGCTTTTAATCATAAATATCCTGAACAGCTTTGCTAATCCAAGTGTACTTTTGTCCACCTAGGATGATAATGGGCCTTCCTAGGACTATGACATCATGCCTTCAGTCCATAGTCAAAGTAATTTATGAGTTGCATCAACAATACTCCTAAATTACCTTTTGTCCTTTCCTTCTCTCCTCCTGGTTTTTTTCCCTGAGCAGGAGGATGCAAGCATGATGTAAATATCTTAGGAAGTTGAAGTGTATGGTTCCTGTCATTTTGGCTATGGTTGCATGGTAGGTGGGAGAGATGCTTAAAAATATGTGTAGTACACACTGTAACAGTCTCAGATTTGTAAAATAGTCTGTTGCTTGCAAAACCTGTAATGGGATACAATGCTTGGAAATTAGCCAGTACAAATGTTTGCTAGTGTTGTTTCATAGTTTATAGTTTAAACTATTGTCCAGGATAATCACCAAGTCTTTAATCTTCCATTTGTTTATGAGTCACCCTTTTAACACATGCTTATTTCCAGTGAGAGGCATTTTTTTTTAAAAAAAATGCAAAGGTAAGAAAAATGGGGGGGGGACTGTGCATGTTTCAGCACTATGAAACAACAATAAACAAGGGTTATTATAATGCACTTCTTAACATCTAATAAAAATACTATTAAATCAGGCACCCCCAAACTGCGGCCCCCCAGATGTTTTGGCCTACAACTCCCATGACCCCTAGCTAACAAGACCAGTGGTCAGGGATGATGGGAATTGTAGTCCAAAACATCTGGAGGGCCGAAGTTTGGGGATACCTGTATTAAATAATTGACACTTTTATTAACTAAAACAGGGAAGACCAAGAATGCACCAAAAAAACAACCAACCCTGGTTTTTGCCATTTAAATGCTACTGTTTTATATACTTCCATCAGCTGCAAAGAGATGGAAAGAGTTCAAGTTCTTAGTTGTATTGATTATTATTTTTAGAAGCAAATATGCATCTGCACATTAGAAATTCCTGCTCGGCTGTTTCCAGGATACACTGTTCTGTGAGTGGGAATATAAAATTATACTTAAATATCCATATATCTTCTAAATAATAACAGGTTCATTAATCTGTATTTTAATATTTTGTTGGAAGCCACCCAGAGTGGCTGGGGGAACCTGGCCAGATGGGCGGGGTATAAATAATAATAATAATAATATATTATTATTATTATTATTATTATTATTATTATTATTATTATTATTTACACCTTAATGATGTAACATCTTTCCATGGTGAAGTGTAAAGACATGGTGAGTAATGCTTACTTGGCTGAAACAACTGGTCGACCTTTTCAGACTGTTTCAAGCCTATGCTCTTCTTCTCCAACCCTCCTACAATACAAAGGGGTCAGTTTTTAGCATACAAGTACAATGGGGATGTTAGGCCTGAACCCCACACTGTGCTGTTTTCCCCTTCAGCGCCGATCTCTCCTGCTTTCATTAAGTGTTGCTTAAGTTTTCTTCATAAGTAAAACTGAGATTCTGTTGGAAGAGGAAAAAGTAATTCTGCTATGTAGGTCACATTTTATTCACTGGAGAATAATAATGCATGTGTTCACTTGTTGCTGTATACTTTTAAATCTGCATTCTCTTCCCTGATCTTGGCTGGCTTTCTCATCCTTATCTCAAGTAACATGGGGGAGAGAGAGGATTAAAGCAATTTATTAGAGGGGGGGGGAAGCTGCTAGCCGTACTGATTTTTTTGGACTGTATTACTGGCTTTTATTTTAAGTCTGCAGAATGTAAAGCTCAATAAAGGGAACACCTGCCAATCAGCATATTCTCCCCCCCCCCTGCATGCGGTAAAGTTTATGCCAAGTTTCACAACATGAAAGAATTCTGTTACAGCAGCAACACCTATTTCAAAAAACATCTTGAGGAGAAAGCAGTTGCCATCTGGTCTTCACTATGTGGAGTCTAAGAACTTTTAAATGACTATATCAACTCTGCATCTCATTCAGCACCGAAGAGTCACCATTGGAAATTATTACCGTTGTGGAAAGTTCCCAATTTTTTTCTGCCATTGCTAGATCCTCCATTGTGTGTTTGCAAGGGATTGAAACACCTAAGCCTAATTTGTACAGCATAAGCATACTCGTAAACTAACCTTCTTTATAGAAACGTATACATTTCAAAAAAGAAATGGGTTGCCCCTCCTGCTTAATATACTGCTTAACTTTTTGTCGTTGCAGTTCTGCGAGGGAGAATAAATTTTCTAACCTTACCATCTCATCCTTCGACGTGCGCAAGAAAGCACCCGTCATGAATGACTTCAAAGAATTTGTTGGTGACATGCAAAAAACTATCACAGACCTCAGAAAACAGGTGAACATAAAAAAGGCTATTCAGATAATATTAGACTGTGTGGTACAGAAAGTGTTTCAGCAGTAGAATCCCCATACATGTCTGATCAGAAATAAGTCTCATGAGTCCAGTGGGCTTACACCCAGGTAAGTGGGTGGAGAGTCACTGTCTTAAGCTTCCTGCTCATCGTATAAAAGAGTGCATGTAATGGGTTGAAACAGTTTCCCGCCGCTGGTTTAAAGGCCCTTCCACTCATTGAAGGAATCCTTGTGGCAGTGGAAGCATTCTTAAAATCCATTTGCATAGTTGTGTGTGTGTGTGTGTGTGTGTGTGTGTGTGTGTGTGTGTGTGAGAGAGAGAGAGAGAGAGAGAGAGAGAGAGAGAGAGAGAGAGAGAGAGAGAGAGAGAAGGAACACTTGTGCATTAAGACTAGCACTTGTAGCTGAGATACAGAGAAGTGCAAATAGAGAGAGAGGAGGATTCCCACACGGCTATTGTGAGAGTGGGGGAGAACTATGATGTTGCCTTGAGCGCCTCATAATGAAAGCTGGATATACATACAATAAATATGTAACTTCATTGTGCTCAACACTGGACATCTCAAATCCATCTCTTGGCTTCCATCGCTTGAAGTGAGTAGGACTATTAGCACACATCCTCGATCACACACACATGCCCTTTCATGTGTGAATACATGCAATCAACAAGCAGCAAATCTTGGGCCTAACAAAATTGATGAACTTGACCTGGTAATACCAGGTTTTTAAAATATCATAGTCATTTACACCTCTTACTGCCCCCCTTGCCTCTTAGAGGCCCCCCCCTTAGGTAACCCCACTGCCCTCCAGGAGGCAGTACCACCCACTTTGAATGAATAAATTGATTTATTACGGTCACAAACCAGAAATACAGTGGTACCTCGACTTACGAAGGCGATCTGTTCTGCGGTGCTCTTAGTAAGTCGAATCCTTCGGTTGTCGAAGCGTCTGTTTTGTGCATGTGCGAAGCGCGATTTTGCGCTTCTGCACAGCCGCAGAATGCGCACACGGTGAAAAGACTTCCGGGTTTGCCAACTTCGTAAGTCAAAACCTTCGGAAGTTGAGGCATTCGGATGTCGAGGTACCACTGTACCCACTTTTGGAAACTACCAGACTTCTGCTTGACCCCATTCCCTCCAGTAGCAGAACTTTTTGACAGTCAAATGAAATGTGACATTGAATGCATCCTTCAGCCTCAACAACCAGCCAGGAACCCTATTGGATTGCATCTCTCAGTAAAAACAAACAAGATACAATTTGAGTACTTGAGTGTTTCTGTGTTTTACTGGCTTGCATACAAAAGGTAATGGGAACGCTTTTAGTATACAGATAGCTAAACAAGGATTTCCTGCTTTTCTTCAGATAAAGAAACTTGAATCACGGCTCAGTAGAACTGAATGCACTGACGAAAAGGGTAAATCTTATTCCAGTAATGAAACCTGGAAAAAAGACCCGTGCACCACATGCGAATGCAAAGTGAGTAATCAGAATATTCATTTTCATAGTTTTAACATGGCGTCTC